>NC_066582.1:487591039-487891039 GCF_024323335.1 Lathyrus oleraceus | reverse complement strand
TATACTTGAAGCACCATAGACTATAAGCATTGTCGTCCCCTGCGAGAGATCTCAGGGTACATAAACTTAAGATCTGAATTGCCGAGTACTATGGATAAGTCTATGCCATACACGTCAAAGCAAAGAAAACTAGAATTCCCAATACTATAAGAATTGAACAGAGGAAACATTGTTTATAGTCCCACCCAAGTTGGTGGTAGTTTTGTTTCCATCTGAAGAAGGATTCTAAATTGAAATTTACTTTGTTTTTTAGATTAAATTTAGTTTCTATATTTAATTAAATTTCACCTGAATCGGTAGTTTTTAAAATGGTACATTAACTCGTTTTTCTGTCAAGTCTTGTTTTAACTTATTCTCGTATGTTTGCATGGTTAGTGACTAAATTCCAGATAAGCATTTTTATGCTTAATCTATGTTATACAATACAAACTATATATTCTTTAAAACTAACTATTTGAAAGTGAAATTGCAAATCCACTATTATAAGTTTAATAAACAGGATTGGTGTATTTGTTTCAAGATAAGAAACTACATTCTTTGGAATCATGTTCTCAACATTGTTATTACTTAGAATAATATTTCTAAGTGGTTGACAAAAATTAAATTTCCTAAAAATATTTCTAATATTTATTTAATTTAAAAATCATAAAAAACAAAATAAATTTATAAATAAATGAGTAGTAATGGAGAGTTCTAATTAGTTAAACTTTAATTAGTTAAACTTTATTTCTATGGAATGTTGGATTTTCACTCTTTAAACCAAAGCATGTATAAATAAAATTTCCAGAGAATAAAATGGACCTTAGAATAATTTTTTAAAATTGAATCGAACATGGCAATATTCCTAGAAATATTTTTCACAACTTTAAACAAACACACCCTATAAAAATGCCTAATAAACATAGTATCTCCACAAAAATCTTAATCATAATAAGTTGTCCTATAATAAGTTATTCATAAGTTATTTTGAAAATATTTTTTTTAAAAATAAGTTGAAAACATCGTAGGCATAATTACAACACATCACCTACAAGTTGAACCATCAAATAGATGGTAAAATGTAACTCACTGAACGATACATGCTACAAGAGAATGAATGCATCCCACTCAAAAGAGCCATTGATGCTATGAAGAAATTTGATATTTTTTCCTTTCCTTTTCTCTTTCCAATTAAATGTAAATAATAAGGGAGAATTCAAATGAAAATAGTAGAAAAATATACCACCACAATTTCAGGTAGTGTTTTACCGTATAAGCTAATTCTGTAAGTAGACCAAATACTCCCTAACTCTACTATTTGTTTCTTCCTCTCTGAATACAGTTACTCCGTGGAGACACCACCATGCCGTTGCATTGCAATAACTGGCTCACTGCACCTCAAACACCTAAATGATGTGGCAGCAGCGCATCGAGTCCGCAGACAATAGTAACAATATCTTGCAAAAAGTAATTTGAAAGCATTATTTTAGCTGGTGGCCGTTAATGAGAAACATATTATTTTTAAGCATATATACAGGTTATTCAAAACATCTACAGGTTATTCAAAACTATCAAAAGTGATGGCAAGTGAAAAGTTCATAACAGAAAAAAAGATATAGTGATATGCTGAGTACATGTCCAGAGATGTACCTGTGCTGACAAGGTAAAGCAACAAAAGGAATGATTGGAGTAGCCTGGCAAATGGGACATGCAGTGCTATCCTCAGCCGAACTTGATGATTTATCCTTAGAAAAAGGCCGAAGAAGATTTCTCACAGATGATGAATTAAGAAGAGGAAGAAGCAACAGTAACATTTCCTGCCATCAGAACCAGACATAATTACCATCAAAGTTTGAGAAAATCATAAGCTAACATGTTTGCAAATTAAATTTTCCATTATATCAAGAGGAATGCATCTAGTTGTGAGATGGCAACCAGCTGTTCCTGTTGGCATAAAATACCCAACACAACTAGTACAACTAATAGTAACTCTGAGAATGCGCAAGCTCTTTTAGTATCGGAAGGTTTATAAAATGAATGTGTCAAGTTAGGTTTAAGCAATTCAATTCATAAATCGTCAGAGAGATAATAGCACATGTTGACAATAGAAAGAATCTCAGATTCATTGAAAAAATGAAAGTTATGAATAACTGATTTCCGAGCATTCTAAGCAGTAGATGGAAAACAATGCATGCCACAAATTTTGCCCAACATATAGAGAGCTTAATGTAAATAAAACCTAGGTGATAAGAAATTTTAAAGGGTAAAAGTACCATGTTTAAGCCATTGGATCCAACAAACTTTAGAGAACAAAAAAATGGATGAAGAGGAGAAGTACCGAGAATTCGTTCCAAACTAATTGTCTGTTCATATACTCAAAGCTAACAGCCCGGTTCATATTTGGGCTCCCATATACAAGCCTAGCTTGCAAGACTCTTTCAATAAGATTTCGATATCTGCTTCAAAATAGCACACAGCGAGATAAGTTGTACAGAGCAAGTAAATCATGAGATAGTTTCGTCAGAGGGAACATGAAGAACATTCAGGCTAAAGAACATCCAAAGAAACAAATAGTGTTGAATGAACTGTCTGGTTGTTCAAGAGAATCACCTTCCTGTGCAAAGAAATATCAACAGGTTTCCAAATGAAGCAGCTCTATAAATCCCTTCTATTCTTTGTATCAAGATCCATAAACGTCGTGCCAATGGTCTCTGAGAAGCAAATCAAATTAGAGCCCGCTTCTATCCAAAATAGCCTACATGTTTGCAAGTTGGCAGTGTATGACTTAAAAGATCAGATTTAAAAAAATACCTGCTCAGTATCACCCCACCTACGAAATGCTGAGAACGATTGTAAGCGAGCCCAAATATACTGACCACCAACAGTGGCAATACAATACCAAAGCTTCTGAGCGACGGTGAGTCCAGGTCCCTCCAGACCAGTTCTTACTGCATGGATAGTATCCAAAAGAATGAAAACTTAATGAATAAATTACAAGGATGGACAATAGTTAAACATATCACTGCTACAAGGATGGACAATATTTAAATTAAGATATTATTTTGGTCCCTAAATGCGTCAGACGTTGTTACTATAGTCCCTGAATGAATCGAAATTGCGAACACATCCTCAAGTGTCTTTTTTATTAGTAACTTTGATGCATTTAGGAACTATAGCAACAACGTCTCACACATTCCAGGATCAAAATGACTGTTTGCATTTTGTTAAAGCAAGAAAACACCACATGACACTTTAAAACTTTGGCAGTGTGCTATATGACCATGGTGCAAGAGAGGCGATGAGTAAAAAATATATAACAAAAACTTGAAAGAAAAGTCCAAACACCAGTGAATTAAAATTTCATTATCCCAGCATCAACAGGATATCATCAATTGTTTCAAGGCCTAGTCACCCGTCATGGAAGTAACTCTTTTTCAGTGGTTAACCTTTGCATTTTATCAAATAAGCAAATAGAATTCAGAGCCATATCACAAGTTAATACAGTGTTGTAAATCAGGAGTTACAGAAAATAATTGTCTGTTCAAATTTCGCTGTGCTACAATGCTATTATAATGCTGCTAGTCTGTTATAGCCTCTATTTGAAAACACTTTGTACTAAACTGCCTTTTGCAGAATTTTGGCGATTTGTTGAAATTTTTTGTGGCACTATAACACTATTTGGTGACACTGGCTATATATCACTACAAAAAAAAAATGATTCAGACCTTCCTACCTTTACCCCTTGATTCAACTGCACGTTCATCTCTATACCTCAAATTCATAAGAGCAATGCCAGGAGTTGGTTTATCAACCCAAATTGAGAATCTCCAAATAAGAAACTCAAGAAAAGCATCAAGCTCAGCTTCATACTGAAATAGCATTCCTGGCTAATCCCAAAAAAACAGTAAAAAGAAAAAACTTGAAAGATGTCGAAAGCAGATCCGAATTCGATAGTACAATTAGTCAATTAGCACCATCATTGAAATTCATTCATTCAACAATAAACAATATCAAAGTACCTTCATCAAAGTAAATACTTTAACCAACTGTTCTTTCAACATGGCTGACATTTCAATGTCCAATCTTGCAGCATCAACTTGGTTAACTCTCGATATCGAAATTGGGATCGTTGACTGCACAAAATAGCAATATAAATAAATCAAATTGCTTTAAAAAACACTATGCAACTTGATCAAACACCCAATTTTGAAATTGAAAATTGAGAAACTAGATTCTATCATAAAGTCTCTAGAGTTAGTTCCCAATTAGTAGAACTGAGTGAATGAGGAATTAGGGTTGGGAAAACCCTAAAACGGAAAGAAAAAAAGGTTTAAAGATTGGGGATTGGAAAAAACCTGGCGAGAGAGGGAAACGGGAATCCAGCGAGGGAGCAGGTTGTGGGAAGTGAGAGTCCATGCATCTTGTGGTGGAACCGATGGTAGAGGAGTGCTGCTCATTGGAGGAAGATGAATGATGGTGAAGGAATGTTTGTTGTGTCCATGCACCGTATGTGTTTGCTTTTTAGTTTAGAGAGAGAGAGAGAGAGAGAGAGAAACCGCATGTCATTGATTCGACCGTGTGAGCGGAATCGAATTTAGTGAAATTTTGAGTTAATCTTAATTTGGCTGAATTTAATATTTATTCAATTAGAGTAAATTTTATTTCTTAGTAATCACCCCTTTTAACAAATTAATATCTAATTTATACATATTCAGTTGTGATACCATAAATTTATTATGAAAGCTACTAGCAATCAACTGAGCTTCAATTCATAAATGCAACATAAATGTCGACAATGTATTGAAGGATAATTTTTAAATTCATATATCTATGTGGGTTGGGAAAGCAAATGCAACATAAATGTCAATCATGTATTGAAAGATAATGATTCGACATTAGAAAATAGATTGTTAAATTATAGAGTAACGAGACCCCCGACGTGACAAGGTAACTCACTCTCTATTGAGAAAGTCGTTAATTGTTCTGAGATCGATGTCTAGATTGCGCACGCCACGAAAGTGGGTGTCACACATATTTTCTATTTTTCTACGAGGATCTCTCAAAATAATCTCGTAGTTAAACATTGGGGTGAGTCTAGAGTTGCAATCACAGTCTCTTGTTCTATTTTAATCATTTGCTACTCCCTATTTTTCAAACGGCATCAAACAACTCTTTTGCGATAGCTTTAGCTAAACATAGTTAGAGCAAAATTTGGTATTCATACATCTCTATGTGGAATCAATCTTTTTACTACTTGACACAATCGTGCACTTGCTATTCACACGGTCAAATTTTTTGCGTTGTTGTCAGAGAAGTGTTTTGATATCAAAATTTTGTTTCAATGTCGTCTAGACTAAAACATTTTTTACAAAAAGTTCTTCCTTTTAGAATGATTCTCGCTGGAGAATTTATTCAAGGGCAATTATATGAACCATGATTTAGTAAGCCCGTACTCCAGAACCTATAATCCGAAATGGGAAGATTGTAACACCCTAAACTCTTCCTCTTAATATAAAAGAGAATTTTCACAACTTAGGGTGCTACTTAACGCAAAATATGCAACCTCAAGGATATTTTTCAAAAACTTCGCAACAAAATTCAAAATACCTCAAAATATAACGATAAATATGAAAGCATAACGAAGAAATCTCCAAGGCCATCTTCCAACTCACAACCAACTACTTATGCTGAAACCTGATTGTTTGTACTCCAGAGGAGCACATACGCCACAACAACAAAAATGGGGTGGGAATACACCATACAAATATTAACGGTGAAATTAGCAAAAGAATGATAAATATTGATAATCACAAGTACATCATTCACACAAAACACAATCAAAGTTAAATAATGATGCAAATGTTAATGTCGTCAACTCCTTCATAAAAAATGCATATGGTACCAAGTTTTGGGGATCAGAGATATGTTACCGATCCACCCATGTCTTTGATTCCTCTTGAACTGTGTCCCTCTCTGGACGTGAGACTGTCATAACCCATCTCTGAATCAGACCATCACTAGATCGAAGCCTTACCTAACTCCGAAATAAATCTATGCACGGTTATGTACAATGGAAGCATGCAACATCATCAACATCATAAACATAATAAGCATCATCAACATCATAAACATTGTAAACATCATCAACATCATAAGCATCATCAACATCATAAACATCATCAATATCATAAACATCAAATAAATCATTAGCATCATAAACAACATCAACATCATAAACATCATATACATCATCAACATCCTAAAATCATCAACATCATAAAAATCATCAGAATCATCATCAGAGGGGTCCACTCTTGAACCTATGAGTTATTAATCACAAGTCGTCACTGCAATCCTTTCGAATTACTAATCATCAAAAATCGCCAACTAAGGTCGTCACTATAATCCTTTCAGATTACTAATCATCAAAAATCGGAAATTAAGGTTGTCACTATAATCCTTTCGGATTACTAATCATCAAAAATTGCCAATTAAGATCGTCACTGTAATCTTTTTGAATTACAAATCATCAAAAATCGACAATTAAGATCGTCACTGTAATCCTTTCAGATTACTATACTCAAGAAAAATTATAGTTTAGAATTTATTTATTTTTCACCAAAAAAAGTAAAGTTATCTTATTACTCAAAACTCTAACTCATCAAAATACTCATACATGCTCAAAAATCTATTATGTTAATTTTAACTCAATAAAGTCCTCAAAAAGCTCGAAAACAGCTCAATGTCTATCAACTCTCTAATTGACTCTAGAGTATCCAACAGTACTGTAAAGTATTCAAAAGTAGTCTAAGGACAACTATTCATAAGTGATAACTCTACTAACTCTAAGAACTAACAAATTAACTCAATTTTAACTCTTTTGACTTAACTACTTCTGACAATAAAAATGTTACCCAAAAGGTAAACTTTATATTGTCAACAGGGCTTCAAACTCAACTCTAGTATATCATATATTCTTATCTCCAACTCTATACAACTCAAAAACAATTATGACATCTCTATAACAACTCTAACCAAATAAAATATGATTCTTAAACTCATCAAAAAGTTAACAAAAGGTCACCACACTCAAAATTGCTCAAAATTGTTGATTTAACTATAAAATTGTCTCACTTAAAAATAGCATCAAATATTATATACATATGTAAACTTATTAAACTCTGTATTTTGAAATTTCTTTAAACTCTCTTTCAAATTCACTTAACCGTACCTTAAGAAGAGTTACGAAACTCAAGTTCTATTCGCTTTAGTTCAACCATATCGTGACATTTCTGCATAAACTCTAAAATAGAGTGTTTGACTTAAAAATAGCACGAAATTTTATATAATCGTGATAAAATTAGGAAAATACTCAGTTAGAAATATCATTGAATCCTCTTTCTAACGCAATTGACGGCACTCCCAAAAGACTTATGAAACTAAAGTTTCACGTGAAACATGATGACCAATGCATGACTGAAATTGACTATGTATCTGTTATAAAAACCAGCAAACTGCTACTGATGTAGAGCACTTAGACTCAATTTCTCTACTTCAAATAAATATTATCGTGTTAGTTTTCTAAACAACTGATGGCACCTCAAAAGAACTTATGAAACTAAAGTTATGTCTGAAATAAGGCGACCAGTTCCCTTCTATGTCTACCTGTGATTTTTCTTGCGTTTATCTCCCTATTGAACATATTTAAAATTCTCTTATTTGAGTCGCAATCTCCCCCAAATGCTAAACAAATAGGGAAACAAAAAGCATTTCTTCAGACAAAATATTTGGGAAACCAATGACTCAAAAAGAGTCGATCGAATCATTGGGGCAAAATTCCAAGTCTAAAAAATGTGAATAAACAACAAGGCATAAAATTTATATAGAACACCACAATAAACCACAACAATCAACCACAACAGTGTGACTTACAAACAATAGCACAATAGTGACCCTAGGAAATTTATCTCAACTCATCTTTTACGGTCTCAGAGCAATCATACGAACATAAATTTCATCGATAATGCCTATAAGGTTTTCCCAAACCTTATTTGACCAATATTACACGGATCATACATTTTAGAGAAAAACTATTACCCCCAAGACGTTGATAGGAGGATAAGGATCTCTCACCATCCTGGCGGTTCAAATCACCCATCAATAAGACAATTTCCCCCCTTATCTCGAAATTGAAGTTTTCAAACTCTTGATTATGATTTCATACTCTCTTTTCCAATTCTTTTGTTGCCTTTTTTCTTTTAATTCTCAATTATACATATCATCAAAACTTTTTTCAAATCTCTTAACTTTTCTATTTAAATAACCTGAGAAGGCTTTTCCAATTCTCAACTTTCCCCTTAACACTCTATTATTACACCTTAATTCTTCAATTTTATTAAATTTATAATTTTTCCCTCTACTCTCAATTTTTCATATATTATTATTTTAATTAAATAAATATTTAATTTAAATAAATATTTAATCAAAATTCCTCAATTTTCTATTCTCTAACTTATTACAAAATAATTAAATTTATCCAATTATTTTTAATAATTCCAATAAACTCTATTTTTATTTTGTACTCTTCAAACCTATAACCCCAATAATTATTAAATTACCAAAATACTCTTACGCACAAAAATTCAAATATAATAAATAAATCATGTCAATAATTAAATAAAATATTTGATTAAAAGTCAGGGTGTTATAGAAATCACCAGAACTTTTTCTACATTAATTATTCTCAACACGCTATGGGACCTCATACTCCCCGATACATCACAAAAATCATACCCTCTTAATGAAACCATCCCAATGAATAGATATTGATTAAATCATTAATCACAAACCAAATATAATTAGGATTATCGAAATATATCTTGAAGCGTGTTTTGACTTTGATTACGAACATGGAAAATACTATCGGCTCTAGGAAGTCCACGCGAACGTAAAGTGAAAGGTGGTGCTAGCCATTTTCAGAGAATGACAAACAATTAAAACTAGGATTAGAGGAGAAATAATTTTTCTATTTATAGATAGCTTTTAAAACCTTAATGCTCTTATTTTAGACTTTTCTAAAAAATTAACCTCAATCTAATTTTTATTTAATTAAATTAAATAATTAAATTAAATCATATTTAATTTACTCAATTAAATCATTCTAATTAAATAAATTATATATATATATATATATATATATATATATATATATTTATTTTTTATTTATTTATTTATATATTTATATATATATATATATATATATATATATATAATATATATATATATATATATATATATATATATATATATATTTATTTATAATTTATATATATATATATATATATATATATATATATATATATATATATTAAATACTTTAAATACTATTAATACATAATTAAATAAAATCTTATTTAATTTAATTATCAATTCCACTATAAATACTCTACTTGTGTGACTATGTAGGTTCTCATAATGTTGACAATAATAATAAATAACATAGTTAATATCATAATTAATGAGCGGTATCTAGCAACACATCGATGTTACCCAAGTGACGAGAATGTCATGTGATATAAAATAATATTTCTATAATAATGATCATGTGTACAATTATCATTTTCCCCTTATATCTTTATTAAACACGAGGCATAGAATGTGTCACCATTGTATAGTTCAATATTTTATTCCCGAATCCCCGAGTATACTTGAGCACGACCATGTATTTTACAATTATACTCGATCAAGGAGCCCATAGATATTACTCCCGTATGTGTAGAAGAGAAAAATCTCACCTAGGTCATTCATGTCCGTCAGCTTGATTTAGAGAGTATCCATCAACAATTTTTATGGTCATCATGTTACGAACAACGTTTGGTTGACAAGAAAGTATTCAACTCGACATCTAGGGTCCATAATGGTTCTAGGTCGAAGGGTGATATACACCACTATCACAATGAGAATAACTTATGACACTTACATAACATAATATGTAGTATTCTCAGGATGGGTTAATCCAGTATAAATATTACTTATAATTTTTATACCTATGTGAAGAATTGATATCTCATATCTATGACCCTTGAGATACAGTCATCATTCTACTCACGTAATAGTCTATATGCATTACTGTTGTCCTATTTGATAGTAAAGCTTGACTAGGAATACTTTAAGATTAACGTATTTATGTTTAATGAGGTTTCACAGTTGAGTCACACTGAATGTATCATTAAACATACTAATTATTTTAAGGACTTTATTATGTCACAAACAAGTAACATAATAAATATAATGTCTAATAAGTATATATATTAACAAACAATATATATCAAGATCATCATACAAAATCATATTCAACCAATACCAATTGGCTATTAGGGCCTACTCCAACAAATTCAATTAAAATGGAATGAGGACCTCACTCTTAGGCTTGCCGTAGGGGGAATAACTGTTGCTTATGAGCAATCCACCATTCACCTAAGGTCGAAAAATTTATTCCCCCAACAAAATAGTAAATCACAAAGGATTATAGGGCATATCACAAAGATTCACAAAGTAAAGAATCCAGAGAAAGAAGATACATCCAAATTCATATTCATATTACAATCCAAGGTATTTTACACACAAGCCTCAAATGCAACCAGAAAGAAAGTTACAATATGCTCACTCAATCCTACCTTTTATTACTATTTTACAACCTTTTAGACCAACAATCTCTAAAGTTACGTCGGGATTCAACACCCAAACTTGAGCAATGACATTTTCAAAACTCTAAACGCGAACAATAGTAATCTTTGTCTCATACTCAGAATATAAATGGTCAAGCTGATACCTTGGAACTCAATTCAAATATTATCTTTTCATCTCAAAGACGAGTTTTTTTATGAATTCTCTACAATTATGTGTTCTTTGAAACTAAAAAGTAACTTTGCTTTTAGTTTCTTCAAATATGACTCGACCAGACTGTTTCTTTAGAAGTGCATTTTCAGATTTAAGGAAAGAAGCCCAATTTTATGAATTCAACAATTAAGCCTCCATTATTTTCTTATGCTCAGCATTAATGGACAACATGACCTTGACCTTATTTTTCTTTTCATCCAGAAATTGGATATGATCCCTAAGTTTTCTTTCTTTCGTTGGGTGATTATTGACTATCAGTTCTAATTTTTCTCGAGAGCGATAGAGATATGCATCATATTATTTCAATCAATTATGAGTTTCTTCTAACCTATATTGAACTCGTAAGCGACTCTCAATGAATCTTTGAGCCTTTAGCTTATCTTGCTCTAACTCGTTGGTAAATTGCTATTCATTTGCTGATTAAGTAGCATCTGATGCAAGGGAATAACAAGATAAAGCCATTAACTTGACAATATAATAAGTACACCATGCAAGTGCGATTTCATGATCCATGGGACACCAGTCAGCCACCAAGATGGCATTAACTTCTGAAACCAACACTCAAATCTTCGACTGTTCTGATGGAAAAAAAGCTACAAATAAAGGTAGAAATCGAAAATCACTTTCACATTAGAGAGAACCACATCAAGGTGGTCTTTATCGGAGAAGATTACTCTAGATTTAGCCCATTTATAAGACGAGTAACTCTTTCCTCCTTTGTTACAATTTAACATGCTCCCTCTTTTGAGAATCAGGGACAAAGTGGATTGTATTGTCACTAGACCAGAGCTCGAAGAACCAACCTTGCAATCCATGATCATTTTGAGAATATTTCCACCCGTTATGTCAACTGCAAAGCAACAAAGTAAAAAATAATAATGAAACAAGAAATGCCAACGTTGCAAAATAAACTCTAATACATGCCTCATATAACCAAAGTATCACCTTTCACGATAAAGAAACGAGTCATGGAAAATATGAGACATGAAGGGGTCCGCTTACTCATAATCTGCATAACTCTTAATCATTCGAAAAGATTCATTATCCTCGTCTTTTTGTTTTTTAGGGTCAAAACATAGCTCTTCCTCACTCACATTGAAATGATCTTTCAACTAACATTAATTAAAACACACTTTATAAGACTTAATAATGATGCACATTAACTCATGGGAAGCTTTGATTAAAAGAGAGAGAATTACAAAACGACAACAAAAATCATTTGTATGACGCATTAAGAGTTTAAAGATAGAAAAAATTAGTAGAAAGATAACTTGGTCATATGTATGTCCCAAAAACTCCCATTGGATATTGAACATGTCACATAACACTAAAGCACAAGGCTTTAGCTTAAGATGGACACCCAAATAGTGAAAGGTTTGAAGATGGTTCCAATATGTAAGAAAGATCATCGATGGAGCCAAATATAAACTTGATAATAAATGACGTTAAAAGGCGATGAAAGACAATTGGAGGTCATCGTGTTGAAAGGTAATATCATACATGGGAATGGAAAAACTCAAATGTCCAAGGCGTAAGATCAATCACAGGAAAAGAAAATGAATCATTAGAGTGGTCATTTCCCACACTGCAATTATCACATCTAGGCGTATGGAAAGAATCCAGTTTAACTCCACCCCCTACTTAGAATCCCTAAGGGAAACCCTATGGGTTGCCATGTTACATCAGGAAAAATATCAGAAGTAGAGAAGGAAATACCCTAAAATAACCTGACCAACACAAAAATCATACCTCAACAAAAATAGTCACGGCTGCACTACGCTTATTGAGCAAATTGTCATCTTGTGTTTGTGACAACAATTATATTGAGTGAAGATGACAAAACCAAAGGTTTTGGTTCTCTTTGAGCCAGGACAAAAAGGAGAGAAAAATACCGAAGATCAAGCTCAAAGGGACAAGTTAAGCCCAACATATACTCGAAATTACTTCTCTAGCACTACCTATATAAAGGTCGTATAAAATGCCTAAGACGTTTTTGGATCATCAGCAGTAAGAGATTCACATTCACCCTGTTACACACAGCAACTTCGGTTGTTGATTTGAAATCAGAGATTAGGTTACCCAATCACTAACTTAACTTCAAATGTTATTAACCATTATCAGAACAACACCAGCAGCATAAAACACATTATAACACAGCTGTTATCTAAAACCCACTTCCTAGTATTCTCTCTCATTTCTAATTTTAAACATCTTATACAACAATTCAATTTGTGTTCATATATTTTCTCATTTCTACATTACATATTACATAAACACTATCGGTTAAATGTGTTGCTCTAGTTCTAGAATAATCCCAACATAAACAAAAAAAATTATCACCACAACAATTTTACTACACCCCAAATGAGTCAAATTTGTTCTTACAAAACCTATCATACTCATTTTGAATCTGTTGGGCAAGTTCTTCATCTCCAAAACCCTTAAACCCATTAATCAAAACCTTAACAATATACTCATCAGGTTCAACATCAGAACCCCACCCACTTCTCTTCATCATCTCATAAACCCTAATCATCGAATCTCTTCTCTTTGCTCCGATAACACTTTTAATCAAATACAAAAGCCCTTTCCTCTGATCCTCATCAACTCTAATCCCACCTTCATCCTCAATCTCGTTAATCAAACGGTCCACATCTTCCGACATACCGGAATTGCCGAGTGCCTGCACGATTTCCGCGTAGAGAGAAAGATTTGCTCCGTATTCAGATCTAACGGCAGAGAAGACACGGAGTGCGAGCGTGCATTGTTGTTGGCGTAGAAGCTCCTTTAACGTTGCGACTAAGTCGGATTTGATTAAGCGGGTTAGCGTGTTGGTTAGGAGTTGAGTTTGGTTCGGTGGGTTGGTTCGTTGGACGCGTTTTAGGGTTTGGATGGCTTGGATTGCTTCGATGCTTAGGAAACGGCCTTTTACTAGTGGTCCACGCTGGGAACGCGGTCCTCCGCACTGTACCGGGATGTAGCTCCGGCGTGTGGTGGTGGTGGGTTTTGGGGATTGAGGGTGGTGGTGGGGTTTAAGGAAGGTGGGGTTTTGGTGGAGAGAAGAAGCCATTGGTGGAGTGAGGCGTGAATGAACGACGATAACAGAGGTTATCTAAATGGCTATCGGTTTTTCCACAGTTGTAGATAGTCAATGACGGTTTTGCCTTTTAATAAAGATAAATCTAATCTAATAAAATGTGGTAACAGATGTTTTCTCCCCTATAAATAAATTAATAAGCACCAAATTTATCATTTGGTCCTTAAAAAAAATCAAAAATATAGGTGATTATTTATTAATAATATAAAAGATCAACAAACAAATTTTATTGGTTTATTTAAAAAAATTGACAAATTTTAATTTGAAATCACTAAAATCTTACCAGCAATGAAAAAATTTAGAAAAATCAAATTCATAATCTTTTTTTAAAAAATTAGTTTGTGGTTGCAAATTAAATAATAATACATGCTTTATTTGTGCTATATTTCGAATTTTTTACAAAAATAATCTAAAATTTTATGAAAATTCCCAAAATACTTTTGGTTTCAAAAAGAACTCAAACTACCGCACTTTTAGGAGGAGACGCCAATTCAATTGGCGACTCCTCTTAAAAATTGAATGGAGGCGTCAATTGGATTGACTAGGGCATGTGATGCCCTAGCCAATCCAATTGGTGCCCATGTGTATTTTTACAAAGGAAATGCCAATTGGATTGACACCTCAGTGTAAAATACAATTTTTTTCTTATAAATAGATGTGTTGTGTGAGTAATTGTTCCACATCTCATTTAATCATTTGGCAATCATGTTTGGTGTTCGTCGCCGATACGAAAAAATGATTTATGCGAGAGACAAACCCCAAATGCTGATGCTTTTCTGGAACATCACTACGTTCGAGCAACTGAAGAGGGAGTTGGTTCGTTGGTTAGATGGGAAAATACCAGAAGTGGGGAAAATTAGAAGTATTGAGAAACTCAACAGTATCTTTGGTTGGGTGCGAATGAAGATTGATAAGGATGCTAGGGAAATGATGTTTGGTCGAGATGACATCAATTTGATTATTGTAATCAGTTAGAAATATTATTGTTTCTAGTTAGCTTATTTTGTACTGATGTTTGTTGTGAACCTCGTTATAACAAAAACTTTATGATATATAATGATTAGAGGTTACAGAAATACAATGTTACAAAAAGCTTATGACCCAGATGATGCTCCTCGATTGGGACAATTGTTCTTGTTGTGTCCTCGTTGACGACAGATACTACATAATCTCATCATTTTATCTGTCAAATCCATTTTTGTCCTAATACGTGTGATGTTTGGCCTTCTTTTTTCTTTCTACGCATCTCGTCATTGTGCTAAACTATATCACCTTCATATGGAGACCAATATTCCTCCATTGGTAGTACCGAGAAGCTTTTATTATATACATTCATGACGGTGACGGCCTTGTACACATCAGATAAATGGTTGTAAGCGTCTTGACGAGTATATGCGCATGCTGTAATGACATGAGAGCAAGGAATGCGGAAGGTCTGGAATTTTCCACAGTCGCATCAACTTTTGTTTAGTCTAACAACATAGGCTAAATTTGGTCTCCCCTCGTTGTGGTCCATTGTTTCCTGGATGTTGAAAGTTTGCATATGACAATCAAAGACTGTTACATCGTGTGTGCTAGCTTTGATGCTCTCCTCTTTCATGACTTTCATGCAACACTCGCTGAATACTTGCCCAGACATTAACACCACACTCCATCTTTCACCTCTAGTTGCGAACGTAGAAGCCAACCTATAATAGATCGATCATACCAAGGCGGTTATTGGCAGATTCTAATTCCTTTGAATATCCCGTTCATGCATTCCACAAGGTTTATTGTCATGTGGCGCCATCGACAACCTCCGTCAAATTCCCTTGTCCACTGCTCTACTGGTATGTTATTTAGCCATCTTCCTGCGTCTTCATTAGACAGTCTAATTTCATCACGATAATATTGAAATGGCGGATGAATTAGAGCATACCCAACATTCACCACCTTCTTGCGAAGATTCTTATCTTTTATTGCACGCATGAAGTTTTATGCAATATGTCTAATGCAATAGACATGAGTAGAAGGAGGATCATGTCATCCGTTGTCATGGTTGTTATAGGCCCTCTCAATGGCAACATGTCTATCAAAAATCAAACAGAGATTGACTTGTGGAACCACATGCATTATGAGATGTCGAAGAAAGAAACCCCATCCACCAGCCGTTTCATCTTCAACTAGAGCCAAGGCAATGGGAAAGACATTGTTGTTGTCGTCTTATGCAACCGCCATAAGCAAAGTACCCTTGTATTTTCCGTATAACCAAGTGCCATCAATTTGAATAATAGGTTTGCAGAATGCGAAACCTTTGATGCACGGGTCAAACACCCAAAAGAGACGGTGAAAGATTCTATTACCTGTAACACAGGTTTCGTCTGGCATCATTGCTGGCAACGTCTCCATAATTGCCACAGTTCATGGGACATATGTTTTTAGTGCCCATAAAAACCGTGACAATTCTTTGTAAGAATCCTCCCAGTTGCCGAATACATGTTCAACAATCTTTGTTGTTTAAGTTGCCAAAAGTAAGTTGTTTAAATTGTTATATATTTACTTACTTCTTTAAAGATTATTATCTCTAACTAATATTTTTACCTTTTTGGTGTAGATGGTGTGCACGTGGTATGAGTTATAACAGATGTCCTAGACATTGTATTACTCAGTATCACAATCTGTTGGATCACCTTCGACCGACAAACGTAAGGATAATAACCTCATTAATTCGTTACAATTTGTTAACTTCTTCTACCTAGATTATAATCCTATTTTCTTTCACATTTCAGTTCAGTTGGCATCCATACCTTAATTTGGATCATGACCATGAGGTCAACACTGAAGACGCGGCCGTATGGACTGCATGCACACCGATAATACGATTCACAACTATGGAGATGCACAACAATGATCGTGTGAAGTTGCAGTTCGGTATGCCCCAAAACATCCCAGATCCCCCAACAAGCCTAGGAGAATGACATATGCGCAAAGTTAATGACCAATGGAAATTCAATCCATGGCAAAGTTTTGCAAGATCGGAGTTTCGCAAATGGAAGCACCGCCATGACCATGTCTTAACTGACGCTGTCATGCCAAATGAAGAAAAATCAAGTCGTACTTATATGACTTGGTATAGATCGGTTGGTTTTCAATTCATCACCGAGGATATGTACCTGTACGACCCACGCCACCAAACTTACACACCAGACACCTCAATATCAAACCTCCAAAAATATTGTCAGACCGGATACACATTGTTAGACGGTGTGGCTAGTGATCGAGAGGGGGGGGGGGTGAATAGATCACCTCTTTTTAAAATAAACGGATTTAAAAATTCTTATCAGAGTTATTGAAACTTAGCGGAAAATTACAGTCCCGAATCGACTTCCGTCTATTCTGAACCGCTACTAGAAAACCGGACACGCGAATTTATTGCTGGATTTGAATAGGAACGATAGAGATTATTAACACCAGAATATTATCAAATCAAATGCACTTATCACTAAATCCTAATTCCAATGAATAAAACTCAGCTGACAGTTTTGTCAAACATTTGGTGTATATGTGATCAATGATGAACAATGGTGGAGTTTAGATAAAGAAGTTTTCTTGCCACTATTGTATCACGAAAAGTACAGCCACAATACACCAACTGAAATCACAAAACTGTTGAAAACGTAAAGAGAGATAAGGAAAGAATACGATACGCAGAGATTTGGTAAGGAAGTTCCCCACTGTCGTCCTCGCGTGTGGGTACGTCTCCCTCTCAATTTCAAATGAAATCGAGAACTGTTATAATCAATAATGTCGAATTCGTTGATACAAGGTTACAATACAAAGACAGAAGTCTAAATCCCAAGATCTTCTTCTTGTATAAAACCTCAACTTGATCTGAGCTCGATCAAGAATTTCCTGCAAGAAATTGCAAACAATTCACCGATTCCACGACCTGTTTGCGAAATTACCCAATTTCCAAACCCTACGCTACGACTGAATTTGTTCTGCAAACGTGACTAACAAACCCTCAAGAGCACTCCAGTTCTTGAAGGAAAAACATTTTGTTTTTCCTCGAAACCCCCTTCAACCTTCAACTCAGCTAGATCCTCGATCGTTCCACTGAACACCTCAGCTAGATCCTTGATCGTTCCACTGAACGTTATCTCGTTGATCCTTTAATCCAAAGAACAAGAATGATTATGTGTTAATATTCTTGAAGAAAAGAGATTGAGAAGATGAAGAAGATGAAGTCTCTTTCAGGTTTCTAACTGCTCAAAACAATTGCTGCTACACACTCCTTTGATTTGTGTTCAACTGTTTTTCACTTCTGAATTCGTGCTATTTTTACTGAGCTGTAAAGATACTTCTTATATGTGAAAGACATAAGTTGTTAGTAGACAAAACAGAATTATGTATTGATACAAAAGATTATGCATCGATACATACTGTAGCTTTGATTAATTTTAGAGAATTAATACAAGCATGTATCGATACAAAGCTCGTATGTATCGATACATAGAACATTTTAAGTAAGCATGTATCGATGCAAAGCTCGTATGTATCGATACATAGAACATTTTAACTAAGCATGTATCGATACAAAGCTCGTATGTATCGATACATACTGAAGCAAAAACGTTTTGTGATTTAAAACAAATTTATGTATCGATGCAGATGAACATGTATCGATACATACTGACACAAAACAGTTTTTATGAGTTCTTTTAAGAAATGTATCAATGTGGATCTTTATGTATAGACACGAAACAATAGTATAGGCTAAAAACACAAATGAAACATGTAAAATAATGCACAACCAACAATTAGACAATGATCACACAATTTGCTATCATTCAAAACTTATTCAAAGTAAAGAATTTGCTCACAAACTCCCCCTTTTTTATGATGGCAAATTTTTAGCAAGATGTGTGATACTCCCCCTGAGTTTGTGCATATCTGTCAAAATCTGCATTTCTCCCCCTTTGTCAACACTAAAAAGAAGAAAAAAACAGTTTTATCAAGGCAACATGTTGTAGCAGGACACAACAAAAATGATAAAGAAGCTAACAATCACACAGAAGGAAGCTTAAAAGTAAAGAATCACTCAAAAAGAATGACAAATAAGGGCAAAAACACCAGAAGTAAGCAGAAGGAAATAAGCATTTAACTTGTAGAAAGTATTTAAAATTTACATAAGCCAAGACATATAAGGTGCAACTAATCTGAAAAAAAAACTCAAGCAACATGCAATGAAATGCAGTGAAATGAAATGATGATGGTTTAATGTGGATTATAGCCACCACAGGACTCCTCGTCATCTCTATCAGGATCTCTGAAGCTTGGCGGAGGCGGAGGAGGAGGCATTGCATCTGGATTGTGGCCCATGAAGGTGTAGTGCCTGAACTGGTCCTGAACTTCAACACTTCTGAATCTGTCCATAATACCGGGATTGGCACGACAGTCGTCCATAAAACCAGACATTTCATTGTAGAAGACTTGGTGCCACTTAACCAAGTTCGTGTGCCAAGAGTGTTGGTTGTGGTACATCCGTGTATGATCGTCATGCCACTCACGATGCTCCTTATGCCACTCACTTTGTTGTACATGCCAAGACCGTGCCTCTTCATGGCGTTCTTGGTTGGCAAGCTCCATTTGTTGAAGCATTTGAGTTAGGTGCGCAGTAGGTGTTGAAGATGAAGCACCGCCGGAGAACGGAGGAACCGTTGGTTCAGGTACATAGTTGGTTGGAGACCACCTTTGTGGCACCCAATCACCCCAACCAACATTGTCATCAGCTGCAGGCACATCTGCTTCGTTCACATCATGCATTTCTTCATCAGGTTGGTCTTCAACTACATGAATTTGTTCAGAAGGCACATCAAAATTAAGATCCTTGTTTTGGATTTCCTTTCAAAGAAATAGAAACATTGACGTTCCTTGTCCCACCGATATCCCATATGAGATAAAGTGGAAGAGTCAAACTCTTGAGCAGCAGATGGAGATATGAGAGGAACTAAAGGGATTGCAACATTCCAGAAGGTAAGAATTTTCATGATTTGAGACACATAACCGAGAGCAACATTCTTGGCACTGTTACGCACGAAAAAGAGACGCTTCACAAAGTAATTTGCCCAATTCAAGGGAATCTTATTTTGAAGAATATACAAGAGATGAATGCCTGCCCTGTCTATCCTAAAATGTCCACTGTTTGCTGGACGCAGAATGTGCGAGATAATCCAATGAAGTATACGAGGAATTTTCTTAATCATACCAGACGTAACCTGTTCATCCTCACCCAGCGGTCTGTCCAATTTCAAGATAGATAGAGTAAACTCCTTCAGGTTAAAGTCAATATCAAAATTCAAGTCATACCAAGTCTTGAAATTATGCGACGGAAGCGGAATTTGAAATACTGTTTCCCAATCACCAGCCTCAAAAGTATAGGTTCTGACACCAATAGAACACTTAAACATATATCCTTTACCATATTGTAAGCCAACATAAAATGCACGGATAAAATCCTCATGGTAATCATCCTTTGTAGTAAAAAATGAACCAAGTTTTTGTGCATTAAGGAGTTCAACCACATCATTGAGATGCAGATGAATAGCATCATTTTTATCGAAGACATGGGGTTTCATAACTAACCTTGTCTTGAAAGAATCCTCAAACTCAGTAGCAATTGCAGGATGAAGCAAATCTAAGGCATTAGGAGGAATTTCTGGTAACTGCTGAGAAGTGCCAACCGGTTCCTTTCCTTTTCCTTTTCCCCTTGCTCTAGCCGGAATGATTCTTGGAGGCATGGTGATGAAAAATTGAGGAAAAGTGAGATGGATTTAGGGTTTTGGAGATAATGATGATGAAGGAGATTAGGGTTAGCCGCAGGTTTTGAGAGGTAGGGGAACTGTTGATACCAAGTTTGTGAAAAAATGTGATAAGAATTGCTGATGTGTCGATCCATGAGTGAAATAAAATGCATTTAATCCAAAAACAATCAGTATGTGTCGATGCATATGGGAATGGATCGATCCATGTCACGAGTTTTTTGTTTTTAAAAAGGTTTATGTATCGATACAAACGACGAATGGATCGATACATACTGAACCAATTTTGACAAATGTGAAATGAAGAAGACATGAATCGATACATACATCTTTGAATCGATACATACTGATGCCAAACCAAATTTTAATTAATTTTTATGCATTATGGTTATGCATTATGAAGTATGTCATGATAATGATGCCCAAGTATAATTCACAAGTCAGATACTAATGTTCAAACAATATATGCAAAGAAATTCACATAAACGAAAATAAGGAATTTTGTTCTAACATACACAATCACATAGTTCTAAAAGAGATATAGAAAGGAGTGATATTACCTCTGTTGATGTAACCTTGTGAGGTATAAATGAAATCTAAAACAAATCTCATCAACCAAGGTGAGGCATAATATAAATAAGAACAAACATGCTTAAGACAACAATGGAGAGAGATCTAAGATCCCTAATTCACGACGAATGTTGAAGAACGGTTCCGTTGCCAAAGGTTTAGTGAAAATGTCAGCAAGCTGGTTTTTAGTATCAACATGCTCAAATACAACGTCTTCTTTGTCAACATGATCGCGAAGAAAGTGATGTCTAATCTCTATGTGTTTAGTGCGTGAGTGTAAAATAGGATTTTTAGTAACGTTTATGGCACTAGTGTTGTCACATTTTATTGGAATACGTTTGAGTTGAATGTTAAAGTCTTGTAGTTGTTGCTTTAGCCACAAAATCTGAGCGCAACAACTACCGGCTGCAACGTACTCAGCCTCTGCAGTTGACAAAGCCACAGATACCTGATTTTTGCTATGCCAACTTACCAAGGAGTTTGAAAACAAGTGACATGTACCACTCGTGCTTTTCCTATCTGATTTGCAGCCAGCAAAATCAGAATCAGAGTAACCTACTAAGCTACAATCACTTCCTTCGGAATACCAAAGCCCATATTTAGATGTTCCATGAAGATATCTAAATATACGCTTAACAACTTTCAGGTGTGATTCCTTAGGATTTGATTGATATCGTGCACACATACAAACACTAAACATGATGTCAGGTCTAGAAGTAGAAAGATACAGAAGAGACCCAATCATACCTCTAAACTTTTTGACATCTACACTCTTACCATGCTCATCTTTATCTAGATTTCCGTTGGTAGGCATAGGGGTGTCAATTGATTTTGAGTCGTTCATTCCAAAGCGCTTGAGTAGTTCTTTGCAGTACTTTGTTTGACATACTGATGTACCCTCATCAAGTTGCTTTATCTGAAGGCCTAGGAAGTAATTCAGCTCCCCCATAAGACTCATCTCAAATTCACCCTGCATAACCTTAGAATATTCTTCGACCAAGTGTGTGTTAGTTGAACCAAAAATTATATCGTCTACATAAACTTGAACTAAAAGAATGTGCTTTCCCTTGTGTTTAATAAAGAGAGTATTATCCACTTTACCTCTTGAATATCCATGATCAATTAGAAATTTGCTAAGCCTTTCATACCAAACCCGAGGGGCTTGTTTAAGACCATACAAAGCTCGTTTTAATTTGTAAACATAATCTGGATTTTCAGCATTCTCAAAACCAGGAGGTTGTGAGACATATACCTCTTCATTTATGACACCATTTAGAAACGCACTCTTTACGTCCATTTGGTAAAGCTTAAAATTATTAGAACACGCATAGGCAAGCAAGAGACGTATAGCTTCAAGGCGAGCAACTGGAGCATAAGTTTCCTCATAGTCTATGCCCTCCTCTTGGTTATACCCTTGTGCTACTAAACGTGCCTTGTTCCTAGTTATCACTCCGTTTTCATCAAGCTTATTTCTAAAAACCCATTTAGTACCTATGATATGATGATCTCGCGGACGAGGGACAAGTTCCCAAACGTCATTTCTTTTAAATTGATTAAGCTCTTCTTGCATGGCCATTAGCCAACATTCATCAATCAAGGCCTCTTTGGCATTTTTAGGTTCTACTTGTGAAACAAAAGCGAAGTGAGAACAAAAATTACTTATCTTAGAACGAGTCATTACTCCCTTTGAAATATCTCCCAAGATGTTGTCAATAGGATGGTCTTTTGAAGATTTCCAAGCTGGTGGAAGGTCATTCACTTCAGCTGTCCTTTCTTCCTCATCTTCTTCATGACTAGTATCTTCCTCCTTCTCATGGGCAACTTTTCTTGACTGATTAGTTTCCGTAACAGCTTCCTTGAGTATGTCTTCTGTAGATACACCTGCGTCATCAAAAGAAATACCTTTTTCGACACTTTTCGGATAAGACTCATCAAAAGAAACATGGACAGATTCTTCAACAGTAAGTAAACGCTTATTATATACTCTATATAATTTACTTGATTGTGAGTATCCAAGAAAGATACCTTCATCCGCTTTTGCATCAAACTTCCCAATATTTTCCTTACCATTATTCAAAACAAAACACTTACAACCGAATACGTGAAGATGTGACAAGTTTGGCTTTCTTCCTTTTAAAAGCTCATAAGGAGTTTTATTTAAAATAGGACGAATTAAGATCCTGTTTAAAACATAACAAGTTGTGCTAACTGCATTAGCCCAAAAATATTTTGGTAATCCACCCTCATTTAGCATTGTACTTGCCAACTCCTCTAAAACACGATTTTTACGCTCCACAACGCCATTTTGTTGTGGAGTTTGAGGAGCTGAAAAGTTATGCTCAATACCATACTTGTCATAGTACTTATCAAAGTGATAGTTTTGAAATTCACCACCATGATCGCTACGAATTGTAACTATTTTGGAATTCATTTTGTTTTGGGACAGATTTGTAAAATTCTTAAAAGCAGAAAAAGTTTCATCTTTGCTATGAAGGAATATAGTCCAAGTAAATCTAGAATAGTTATCAACGATTACAAAACCATAATAATTTCCACCTAAGCTCTTTGTCCTAGACGGTCCAAAGAGATCCATATGGAGAAGCTCAAGGGGTCGTGAAGTTGAAATTACATTTTTAGATTTAAAAGAGACCCTCGTTTGTTTTCCCATTTGGCACGCGTCACATAGGTGGTCATTTGAAAATTTTATTTTTGGAAGATCGACTACTAGATCCTTAGATACAACCTTATTAAGCAAATTGAAATTAACATGCGCTAACCGTCTATGTCAAAGCCAAGAATCATCATTCAAGGTAACTAGACATTTAGTACTTGTTAAAGATACATCAAAAAGGTCAGGCATATAGATATTGTTTACTCTTACACCCTTAAACACAACGTTCTGTTCAGCATGTTCAATTATGCAGCAAGTTTTTGTGAAAGAAACTTTATAACCCTTGTCACACAATTGACTTAGGCTTAACAAATTGTGTTTAAGCCCCTCTACTAAATGGACATCAGAAATAGTAATGATAGAGGGATTACCTACACTACCTTTGCCAAGTATAGCTCCTTTGTTATTGTCTCCATAAGTAACATATCCCTTCTTCTTTGCTTTGAAGTCTATAAAAAGTGATATGTCACCGGTCATGTGCCTTGAGCAACCGCTGTCAAGAAACCATCTCCTATCTACGGAAGCAAAGCACTCATCCTACAATATCAAAAGAGAGAAGTTGGTACCCAATTTTCATTGGGTCCAAGTGGGTAAGTGCTAACATGGTTGCCTTTTGGCTTCCATTGATAAATACCTTTAGGAACAAGAAATCTCCTAAACTTGCATTTCTCAATGGTATGGCCAGCACGACAACAATAATGACATAAACCATGATGATGTGTTTGTTTATTCTTATTCATTAAATCCTTTGGAATAAAAGAGTATTTTGCATATGGTGGATTTAATGACTTCTTAAACAACATAGAGTCAACGGCATAAGTAACCTTAGGTTGTAAAGCTTTTTCCAATTTGACCTTGAGAGTGTTTATCTCTTGTTGCCAAATATGACAAGCTTCACAATACCCAACTTTACTACATCCATCAATGTCAAAAAAATTTGAATTTTCTGCAATACTAGCTTTTAACCATTCTAAATCTTTTTCAGCTTTGTATACTTTACCTTCCAGAAATGAAAAAATTTGTTTATCGGAAGATAATCTTTTAAAAGCATCTACAACTTCATTATGCAGTTTTTCAAAAGCTATTTTCAGTTCAGAAAAAGACATAGAAGAGAAATTATTATAATAGGCTTGTTTTACCTTTTTATCATTGATTTTCTTCTTGGGGTAGGACAGATTTTTGGTGTGAGCCATAAGGCACAAATTTGCGGTTTCATCACTATCACTTGAACTTTGTGTGCTTGATGAATCACTATCACTTTCCCATGCAATGTAAGCTCTTCTTTGTTTGTTGTACCCTTTTGGTGGAGCTTTTCCTTGATCCTTATACTTAATAGGACAATCTGTTTTATAATGTCCAGATTTACCACAATTAAAACAAGATCCTTTTCCTCTACTCTTCTTATTCTCTTCCTGTTTTGAATCTGTAGATTGTCTTCGAAACTTCATGAGGTTTTTGTCGGAATGCTTGACTCCATTCTTTCGAATGAATCTATTATATCTCCTTACAAAAAGTCCCATTTCCTCATCATCCGAATCTTTGTCACTACTAGAATCATTGTCACTTTGCTCTTTTCGTGGGGACTTAGAGCTAGAGGCCACAAGAGCTATTGGCTTCTTCTCTCCCTCTTTGTCTCTCTTCTTCTCCTTTTCCTTCTTACTTTTGTTCTCAAACTTTTCAAGACTTTCTAATGCTTGCTGACGTTCTTCCATCTTTCCAAACAGAGTTGTAATCGTAAGTGTCGTTAGATCGTTGGCTTCCTTAATAGCTGTTACTTTAGGTTGCCATTCCCTGCTAAGACATCTCAGAATTTTATTAGTAGCTATTTCATTGGAAACAGGTTTTCCAAGTGCATTCAATCGATTAGTGAGATGAGTAAATCTCTTTTGCATGTCGGAGATAGATTCTCCTTGTTTCATGCGAAAGAGCTCAAACTCTTGATTGAGTGTGCTAATGCAGGACTGTTTTACTTCAGTGGTACCCTCATGGGCAACTTCTAAAGCATCCCACATTTCTTTAGCTGACGTGCAATGGGATACCCGATAATACTCATCAACACCAAGTGCTGAAATTAGCATATTTCGAGCTCTCCAATCACTCGACCACTTTTTCTCATCTTTCTCATTCCAATCACCTTCTGGTTTAGGAACTATGGCGCCAGCCGCATTTGTCATAGTAATTTGAAAATGACCATTTTCAATGGCAGCCCATACTAGCCTATCAACAGAATTTATATGAACTCGCATGCAGTCTTTCCAGTAGCCGTAATTTTCACCGTTGAAAATCGGTGCTCTATTATACGCTCCCTTTGGTTCAGAATCCATATCGTTACAGGCAGCCACAAAACACCAGCGAACCGGTGCTCTGATACCACTTGTTAGACGGTGTGGCTAGTGATCGAGAGGGGGGGGTGAATAGATCACCTCTTTTTAAAATAAACGGATTTAAAAATTCTTATCAGAGTTATTGAAACTTAGCGGAAAATTACAGTCCCAAATCGACTTCCGTCTATTCAGAACCGCTACTAGAAAACCGGACACGCGAATTTATTGCTGGATTTGAATAGGAACGATAAAGATTATTAACACCAAAATATTATCAAATCAAATGCACTTATCACTAAATCCTAATTCCAATGAATAAAACTCAGCTGACAGTTTTGTCAAACATTTGGTGTATATGTGATCAATGATGAACAATGGTGGAGTTTAGATAAAGAAGTTTTCTTGCCACTATTGTATCACGAAAAGTACAGCCACAATACACCAACTGAAATCACAAAACTGTTGAAAACGTAAAAAGAGATAAGGAAAGAATATGATACGCAGATATTTGGTAAGGAAGTTCCCCACTGTCGTCCTCGCGTGTGGGTACGTCTCCCTCTCAATTTCAAATGAAATTGAGAACTGTTATAATCAATAATGCCGAATTCGTTGATACAAGGTTACAATACAAAGACAGAAGTCTAAATCCCAAGATCTTCTTCTTGTATAAAACCTCCACTTGATCTGAGCTCGATCAAGAATTTCCTGCAAGAAATTGCAAACAATTCACCGGTTCCACGACCTGTTTGCGAAATTACCCAATTTCCAAACCCTACGCTACGGCTGAATCTGTTCTGCAAACGTGACTAACAAACCCTCAAGAACACTCCAGTTCTTGAAGGACAACCCATTTGGTTTTTCCTCGAAACCCCCTTCAACCTTCAACTCAGCTAGATCCTCGATCGTTCCACTGAACACCTCAGCTAGATCCTTGATCGTTCCACTGAACGTTATCTCGTTGATCCTTTAATCCAAAGAACAAGAATGATTATGTGTTGATGTTCTTGCAGAAAAGAGATTGAGAAGATGAAGAAGATGAAGTCTCTTTCAGGTTTCTAACTGCTCAAAACAATTGCTGCTACACACTCCTTTGATTTGTGTTCAACTGTTTTTCACTTCTGAATTCGTGCTATTTTTACTGAGCTGTAAAAATACTTCTTATATGTGAAAGACAGAAGCTGTTAGTAGACAAAACAGAATTATGTATTGATACAAAAGATTATGCATCGATACATACTGTAGCTTTGATTAATTTTAGAGAATTAATACAAGCATGTATCGATACAAAGCTCGTATGTATCGATACATAGAACATTTTAACTAAGCATGTATCGATGCAAATCTCGTATGTATCGATACATAGAACATTTTAACTAAGCATGTATCGATACAAAGCTCGTATGTATCGATACATACTGAAGCAAAAACGTTTTGTGATTTAAAACAAATTTATGTATCGATGCAAATGAACATGTATCGATACATACTGACACAAAACAGTTTTTATGAGTTCTTTTAAGAAATGTATCAATGTGGATCTTTATGTATAGACACGAAACAATAGTATAGGCTAAAAACACAAATGAAACATGTAAAATAATGCACAACCAACAATTAGACAATGATCACACAATTTACTATCATTCAAAACTTATTCAAAGTAAAGAATTTGCTCACACACATAACCCCCTGTATGTCAAATGTTCCATTCAACCAACACACAAACATATAACTAAAACATGTCATACACCCAACCCCAATACCAAGAGCATACCACATACCACCACCAACAAATTGACCATCAACCTGAGACCCAACATCTCTTCACATCCAACACATCACCCTACCAAAGCCGCCTTAGCCAGAACACTCAACGATCATTCAACACCAACCTCCCCTCCTCCTATCATAGCCAAGAAGCACACACCTCACAAAACCAAAACCTCCAACAACCATATCTCTACCAAACACCCCAACAACCTTTCCAACCTTTCCTCGACGCAACATTCACACCCATGTCTCCCTTCAACCGTCTCGGTCGCCCACCAATGAGTCAAACACAACCCAACTACTCTGGCATGGGTCATGAACTCAGTTATGGCGGTACACCCTCGATGCATACTGAAGACTATGCCGACTTGTCTGACTACGTCAACAGGTCATCTATTGTAGTTGGTAGTGATGCTCCTGGCCCCTCAGATACTCAAACACCAGTAGTGAATCATCAACGTGGGTTAGGGCCACAGATTAGGGTAGCTAGGGGATGTGGGACCGGAGGTCGGTTAGGTGCTCCCGGTCATCACCATTAGGCTTTTTGTGTAAACGGAAAATTTTATTAATATCAATGGGTCATATTTCAAAATTATGTATCATGTAGACCATTTAGCAAAAAAAAATTGCATTTTACACTGAGGTGTCAATCCAATTGGCGGCTCCTTTATAAAAATACACATGGGCGCCAATTGGATTGGCGTCTCCATTCAATTTTTAAGAGGAGTCGCCAATTGAATTGGCGCCTCCTCCTAAAAGTGGGGTAGGTTGGGATTTTTTTGAAACCAGGGGTATTTTTGGAATTTCCTTAAAAAATTGGGTTATTTTGGTAAAAAAATCCTATATTTCTCATTTATTAAATGTCGTTGAGAATACAATTAAATACTCAATAAAATGTATGATCTATAATAAATATTAATTATCAACGAAGACTAATAGTTTTAATCGTTTTATAAGAGAGGAGATAAGAACATTGTAATAACCTTGAGAAAATGACATCAAATAAATGTATCATTCCACCAATTATACAGTCAAGAAAGGTTCTACATCCTTGTAAATAAGTATGGATCTACCATAAAAAACATTTGATCATGATAAATAATTGAAGGACGACTGTCAAACAATAGAACAAAATATATTCTAACACTTGTTCATTTGGACAACTATCTTATCCAAAAAGGTCATAGGCCCTCAAAAATTCTACAATCCACATATAAAAAGGGATATAAATGTCAAATCAAAGTATACACACTCTTTATATAAAATGTCTTTTGCTTTCGATAAATACCTATTTGGATGTTAGAATGCTTGTAAGTGTCACTCATTATCAAGGTGTCAAACCACACTTGAAGCTCACTAGCTCTATTTGAAAATCACTTGAATGTGACCAAACTCACACCCTTGTGAACGACTCCTTTTGAAAAGGATCATTGACGTCACCTGTGGTAACATTCAACAATGTTCAAACGCTTTATTCAAACGTCATAATGGTAAACCGTGAAAGAAAAGAAATGCAAAACTCAAACTGCCCCCTCCCTCCCCGACTTCTTGCTAGCCATATCGCGAGGGAAAATCCAACCTCAAAGATGGACACACAACATCCTCCTCACACTGAGACGATCAAGTTCAACCTCTATCGGCGATTGATGCAACACCCATTTATCAGTGTATTTTGATTCACATTCTTCTACTATTGTACTTAGGCAACTCTATAGTTTATTCTATTATTTTTATCCTTTTACTGTATTTTTCTATTTAAGTTTATTTTTGACTTTATTTTATTTTCGTACTTTATTTTCAGCATAAATAGTTATTTGATACCTTGTCACTATGCAGATCATAAC
Organism: Lathyrus oleraceus; assembly: GCF_024323335.1. Taxonomy (NCBI): domain Eukaryota; kingdom Viridiplantae; phylum Streptophyta; class Magnoliopsida; order Fabales; family Fabaceae; genus Lathyrus; species Lathyrus oleraceus. Next base: position 487,861,085 of record NC_066582.1, on the reverse strand, counting down.
TTGAGTTACAGGAATCGAATTGGCGCGTTCTAATATGTGTTGAAAATGTAAGAGAGAGAGCTACAAATTTCATGTTGAAGTCAAAAGCTGATACAAAGTGAAGGATGGTCGAATAATTATTTAAAGTTCCAGACTTAATTAAAATAGTTAGTTTGAGTCGTTTTTGTAACTTTCGAGTCGGATCCCACAAGGGCCCAAATTTTCCTTTTGTTTTATAAGTACTTTTGCTGCTACAATAATCATATTCGACATTTACGAAAATTAGAGGCTAGGATACGAATTTCATGGAGAACTAAAGTTCACAAGGTTGATCTGTTGTAATCGATTTCCGTTGATACTTTGAGGTTTCTTAATTTTCAATCAAATGTCTTTTTCCGTTCAACATCTTGTTCCATGTCTTGTATGCTTTATTCAAGTTTTATAGAGTATGTGTTGATTAATTTTGATTGATATATGTTCCATAATCGTGTTTGCTTAATTCGCGCATGCTTAACCTGTTTGCTTAATTCAGAATCTGTTTGCTTAATTCAGAAATTAGGAACACATATCATATATTGTTGTTGTAATTGAAAAGGGATTAGAATCTGCTTAGGGCATGAAAATTATATTAACCAATGATAAATTAGGAATCCAAATCAGTAGATCAACTTATTTCATAATCACTTTTTATAATCACTTATTCTAAATCGAATTGAAACCCCCCTATTTCGTTTTCTTATTTGGTTAATTTTCCAAGAGTCCTTGCGATACGGTACTCGAGTGCCGCTTCTCTAGAATACCGTTTTTAATTACTCGTTTCTGACCCGTGTGTGACAGTGGATCAAATTAGCGCCGCTGTCGGAGACTTTTGTCATTTTTAACCAATATTAGAGTCTTAGGTGTTTCCCCTTACATTTTGGGCCCATCTGTTCTTGTTGTTTTGGCATAATTACGTGTATCCGTCAAACTCGGTTTCAAAAGAAAAAAAATTGTCTGATATTCTTCTATGTCATTTCAGTAGAAAAAAACCAGGCTTCGAAGTCCCCTACTCTTGAAAAGAGTTATGGGACACCACCCTCAAAACCTCAAATTCATCGTTTTTCTATTTTTCATGATATTTTTTTTGCTGTTTTCATAGTTTCAGAAAAATCCAAAAAAAAAAATCTCAAAATTCTTAATTGGCTTCATTATATTAAATTTCGTGTTTTTGTATTTTTATTTTATTTTATTTTAATCGTTTTATGTGTTTTCCAATAATTTTGCTCTATATGGACATTATTGGCATTTTCACATTTGTTGTTGCATTGCTGAATTAGCTATGTGTTTTCTCATTCTTTGTTGATTTTTTTCCTATTGAGTTTAATATGGCTGATCAAAGAACTCTTAGAGAGCTTGCTGCTCCTGATGTTAATTATAATGGTTTATGTATTGAATATGATGACGTTGTTGTTCCTTTTGAATAGAAATCTAGTTTAATACACTTGTTACCAATGTTTAGTGGTCTTGCAGTTGAGGACCCACATAAGCATCTGAAGGAATTCCAGGTTGTTTGCTCTACACCTTTGAGACCTGAAGGAATAACAAAAGATCATACCAATGTCAAAGCCTTTCCATTCTCACTACAGGGTGTTGCAAAAGACTGGTTGTACTATCTTGAGCCTAATTTTGTTACAACATGGAATGATTTAAAGAAAGTCCTCCTAGAAAGATACTTTCCTGCCTCCAGAGTTGCATCAATCAAAAAGGATATATGTCGTATAAGACATGACAATGAATCATTGGCAGAATACTGGGGAAGATTCAAACAATTAATGTCATGTCCTCAACACCAAATTACCAAGTAATTACTTATCCAATACTCTTATGAGGGATTTCTACCAATGGAAAGAAACATTTTAGATGCTGCTAGTGGTGGAGAACTTGTTGATAAGACTTCAGTTGCTGCCAAATCCTTGATTGAGAACATGTCACTTAACTCCCAATAGTTCACAACTATGGATAATTTTATAGTCCAAGCAAAAGGTGTAAATGATATTCAGGTTTCTTCTTCCAACAAAGCTCTAGAAACCAATATTTATGAACTTACCTCTTTAGTGAAACAATTGACAGTAAGTAAATCCCAAAGATCAAAGTTATGTGGTATTTGTACTTCTACCGAACACCTGACCGATACATGTCCTCTTCTGTAAGATGAGTTGGTCACTAAGTTGCCTCAAGCATATGCAGCATCCCTTTACAATCAAGTGGAAAATCAGAACAAATACAATATTCCTAACCTGTACACTAACAAATACCATCCCAACTGGAAAAACCACCAAAACCTTTGGTATAGGAATCCACAGCCTAGCCAACAACAATTAATGTTACCCCTGCCACCACCACAGAACCCTTCCTAAGTAACCACTTATGCATATTCCGGACCTTCACTTGAGGATCTTGTCAAGCAAATGGCTGTGAATAATCTTCAGTTTCAACAACGGACAAATTCTAGTATTCATACTTTGCAAACACAAAATAGATAACTTGCCACTTCAATGAATGCCATGTAGCAAGTTCAGGGATCGAACCAACTACCTATCGAAACACTAGTGAATCCAAAAGGCCCTAATGTGAGTGCAATTTCCTTGAGATCTGGAAAAGTTGCAGAACCAGCCCCGAGAAAAAATAGAAAAATTGTAGTGCAACACCTAAAAATAAACCTGAACCTTATGTTGTTGGTGGTGCTGAAAAAGAGTATGTACCACCAATCCCTTTCCCACTAAGAGTTCTGAAAAATAAGAAAATCGATGAGGAACACAAAGAGAGAGAGATTTTTGATGTATTCAGAAAGGTGGCAGTGAATATTCCACTACTTGATGTGATTAAGCAGGTTCCGAAATACGCAAATTTTTTGAAATATTTGTGCACACACAAGAGGAGGCTTGCCGGAAACGAGAGAGTGAATTTGGGACGAAATGTTTTGGCCCTTATTCAGCCTAAACCTTCACCTACCGCTTCAACTCTCAATCAGGCCAAGCCACAAAAATGCAAGGGCCCAGGAACTTTTGTTATTCCATGTACCATTGAAAATAGTAAATTCGAAAATTACATGTTAGATTTAGGAGCTTATATTAATGTTATGCCTACTTCTATTTTAATAATCTTGATTTTGGTCCTTTGCAACATACAGGTCTTACTATTTAGTTGGAAAACATGAGCGATGCTCGCCTTATTGGAGTAGTGGATGATGTGCTTGTTCAAGTTAATGACTTGATTTTTCCTGCATATGTTTACATTCTGGACATGTATGTATAAAAAAATTCAAGCAGATCACCAATCATTTTGGACAGACCGTTCATGAAAACAACTAAAACAAAAGTTGATGTTGACAATGGAACCATGTCCATGGAATTTGGAGAAATTATCGTGAAATTCAACATTTTTGATGATATGAAACATTTCTTGGAAGAGAATTTTGTTTGTCAAATAGAGTTGCTTTCTGATTGATGAAACTTATTCTGATTTATTTTCAGTTGATTTTCCAACTTTATCTAGTTTTGAGGATATTTACTCATGTGATGATTGTATTAATACTAACTTTTATGCTGAGATTGATGTTGCCTTGCAGGGTGACAGTGTAAATGAGTCGTTTATATAGCTGAAGCTCTTAACATATCGACTTCCCCAAACATACCGTTCATTGAACAACCACCTTCTTTAGAGCCTAAACCACTTCCAGAGGATTTATGTTATTCATCAAAGCTTCAACTTGAGCAGGAACATAAGAAGGGCATTGGATGAACCTTGACTGACACTCGTGATAGTAGCCCATATATATGTATGCATAGGATCTCACTTAAAGATGGAATAAAAGTAGTGAGGCAGCCCTATAATCCTTTGATTCTTGATGTTATAAAAAAGGAGATCACTTTCACGTGTCATTCAACACTTTTACTTATCAAAGATCCTTCTTTGATCCTGGAATACAAGGCGAAGACACTAATAAAAATTTCTAGAACAATGGACAATGCCCAAAGCTACTCCATGAGAGCCCCGCTTTGGAAGAAGAGATTGTAGAAGAGCTCTCTTTGGAAAAGAATGCTTATGCGATCATCTATCCACCTTGACTCCTCGAGTGTGTTCTTTCTTATCTCTCATCTCTCTTATTATATACTTATGTCATTTCATTGAGGATAATGTGTATTTTATTTGTGGGGGAGGAAACCATATTTATTTTGTTTTGTTTCATTCAGTTTCTTTGTTTTTGTTTGGTTTCTTACATGAATAAAATAAAATAAAATAAAATAAATGCATATTTTTTCGGTGGTTTTTGAGTTACAATTGTGAGTATTTTTCTATGTTCTCTTTATTAAAGACTTGTGGTGTGATGTGGTTGATTCTTTTTATGCATTCTTAGTATGATATGTATGACTACACTCTAAATTATACATCATTTATGGTAGATAATATAAGAGTATATTTTTCACTTATATGAGGATGATATTTTACAGAGATTTGCATCAGTATATAAAGCTATAATACATGATGATAATTAAATAGAATTAGCTAGAGTGATGCCTAAACTATAGCTACTGTTTGTTAACTACTTGATAGGATCAAATGCTAATAATAACCAATAACTCTCATTTAATTATTTGATGACCAATTCAAATTATTTCTTTCATTGGTCCATTACGCCCCCTCAAGATGAAGGTTCCATCAACGACCTTTATCTTGGACATGAGTTCAGTGAACTTGGTTGTGGGAAGTGGTTTAGTGAGTAAATCTGCCAGCTGATCCTTGGTAGACACATGTGTTACGATGAGCTTGTTGGTTTGAACCTGTTCTCTGACAAAATGATAATCTAATGATATATGTTTCATTCTTGAGTGAAGTACAGGATTGGAACAAAGGTATGTGGCACCCACATTGTCACACAATAGTCGTGGAAGGTTATGTATGGGTATTCTTAGTTCATGCAGTAAGTTTTGGAGCCACATGATCTCAGTGGTAGCGGTAGCAACTGCAGAATATTCAGCCTCAGTAGATGACCGTGCTATAGTTCTTTGTTTTCTTGAGAGCCACGAAATTGGGTTGCCTCCGAAGAAAATGATATAAGCTGAGGTAGATGTGCGATCATCATTGTTCCCACCCCAATCTGCATCAGAGTATGCTAACAAGTTGTTTGCAGCAGTTTTGTGTAGCATGAGACCATGATTAATGGTTAGTTTGATGTATCGAAGGATGCGTTTTAAGTGTTGTAGGTGAAGGGAAGTTGGTTTATGCATAAATTGGGACAATTTATTGATGCAGTATGATAAGTCTGGACGAGTAAGATTAAGATACTGAAGTCCTCCTATAATTCTACGAAACTCCGTGGCATCGGTGGATGATGTACCATCGTGAAGTTGTAGCACTGCTGTGGAGGAAAGTGGTGTGGGAGATGGTTTCGCCCCCTCCATGTCAAACTTTTGTAAGAGGTCACGAATGTACCGGTGTTGAGAAAGAAAAATTCCAGAGCTTGTTGGTATGATTTCAATACCCAAAAAGTAGTGAGGTTGTCCCATATTTTTCAACGAAAATCGTTGAGATAGTGCCTTGATGAAGCTTTGAAGGAATGTAGAGTTGTTACCAGTGAGCAGCAAGTCATCTACATAGACTAAAAAGTAAGCCTTGGTATCACTCGAGTGATAAATGAACAAGGATGGATCACTTTTGCTTGTTTGAAATCCATATGCAATAATAAATTCCTTCAGAGAATCATGCCATGCTCTTGGTGCTTGCCGTAGGCCATAGATGGCCTTGTGAAGTTTACAAACATAGTTGGGATGTGTTGCATCTTTCATACCTGGCGGTTGGTCCATGAAGATCTCTTCTGTAAGAGCTCCTTGTAAGAACGCATTGTTCACATCTAGTTGGTGCATTGACCACTGATGAGAGATTGCTAAGGTAAGAATAATCTTAATTGTTTGTGGGCGAACAACTGGTGCGAATGTCTCCTTGAAGTCAATGCCAGGACATTGTGTGAAACCCTTGGCAACAAGACGTGCCTTGTAGCGAGCAATGGAACCATCACTATTTCTCTTGATACGAAATAACCATCTACATCCAACAATGTTTTGCCCTGCCTTAGGTGGTACAAGTGAGAATGTGCCATTTCTTATTAAGGCTTCAAATTCATCAGCAATTGCCTGACGCCAATGGGCATGTTTCATTGCCTCACGGATGTTTGAAGGTTCCAAATTCTCAGGTAGAGGGTGTTTTGATGCAGTATACATCCTTTTTGGCTTGAATATATTATTTTTCGACCTTGTGATGATTTGGTTTGTTTCAGTAGTAGGGGCTGTAGAGGTATTAGGAGTGACAATAGGTGTAGTAACAAGAGTAGGTGGATGAGTATCATTACCTGACATTGTATTTGAAACCAAGAGATCCTCCTCTTCATGGGGCATAGCTTGTGACTCAAGTGGTTGTTGTTGAAGGATAGGTATGATGATATGAGGGGATTGTGGTATGTTGGGTATGCTTAGAGATGATGGTGGTGTAGATTTGACAAGTTGGTTGTATGGAAAAATGTGGTCAAAAAATTTGACATGCCTAGAGGTGTATATTTTGTGATTTGTTGGGTCAAGACATAAATAACTGTATTGGGATTCTGCATATCCTAAGAATATGCAAGGTTGAGATCGGGGTTGAAGTTTATTTGAGACATAAGGTCGCAGCCAAGGAAAACAAAGGCATCCAAAAGAATGAAGATGTGATGTTGTTGGGCTTTTCTTGTGTAAGACTTGATATGGTGATTTCATGTTGAGGATAGGAGTTGGTAACCTATTGATTAGGTACATTGCTGTCTTGAACGCAAAGGACCAGTATTCGGGAGGTAGATTTGACATATGTAGTAAGGCTCTTCCAGTTTCAACTACATGTCTGTGTCTCCTTTCAGCTGGAGCATTGAGTTCAGGTGTATGTGGTGATGTGGTGAAATGAGATATGCCATGTGTGTGGAGAAATGATTTTAGTTTGATGAATTCTCCTCCATTATCAGAGTGCAATGAAATGATTTTTTCTTTGAAGTAGTTTTCAGCAAGATTTTTGAATGTGGGAAATACATTAGAGACATCAGATTTATTTCTTAATGGATAGAGCCATACATATTTGGTGAAGTGATCAACAAGAAGTAAATAATAGGAGAAACCATCTAAAGACTTGATGTGGGATGGACCCCATACATCAGTATATATAAGTTCTAATGGTTTTTGTGTTTTGATACTGGAAATGGAAAAAGGTAATTTGTGACTCTTAACACTATTACATGATAGACAAGGTTGTTGGTGGCTCTTTATTTTGTGAGATGGTAGGAGATGTCTCAGTATGCGATCAGATGGATGCCCCAATATGTGATGCCATGGTGGAGGAGTGTGTGTGGTTGTGACAAGTGCCTGAGGTAATGATGATGGATGGGGCATGTGGTAGAGTCCATTGCTATGCTGTCCTTTTAGAAGAGGTTCTCTTGTCTTCAAATCCTTTATCAAGAAATGATCAGAAAAAAATTCAATGGAAATTGGATTAGTGTGACATAGAGATGAAACAGACAATAGTTTTTGAGTAATTTTAGGCACATGTAAAACATTGGAAAGATGAAATGATTTAGAAGGAGTTTGTAAGATAATTTTACCAATGTTAGAGATGGTGTGTCCAGATCCATCACCAACCAGAAGCTGATCTGAACCTGTGTAAGGTTGAGACAAGTGCAGGTTATCCAACTCATTTGTTATATGATGAGAAGCCCCTGAGTCTAGGATCCAATCTGCTGCACCAGAAGGCATGGCCCTAGTATGAAGAGCAGTAAGTGGTTGATGCTTTGGAGGGTAGCCATGCAATTTGTAGCAGACCTTGGCAGTATGGCCTGGTTTGTCACAAAATTGACACACTACACGCCTTGAGAAGCCCGGTGATGTTGATCTGGACATTGTGTTATTGTGGTACTGTTTTGGTGTTTTGTTGTAGAATTGTTTTCCTTTGTGTGCAGTGTTTGCAGTGGCAATGAGAGGAGTTTCTTGCACAGGTGTATCCCTCTTTAAATAACTTTCAAAGTCAGAAAGGAGATCGTGAAGATCATCAAATCCGATAGGATTTTCTCTAGTTCTTAGAGAAGCTATTACTTCACGATATTCAGCTCCAAGACCATTCAAAGTGTGGATGACAAGGTCGACATCGTCCACCGGAGAGTTGATGATGACTAATTCATCAGATAAGGCCTTGATGCCATGGAGGTATTCAGAAATAGATTGTGATCCTTTTGTGAATCGAGAGAGTCTCTCTTTTAAGTGCATAATTCTTGCACGAGTTTTGCTTGCAAACATCTTGGTGAGAATGTCCCAAGCTTGTTTTGAGGTTTTGACATTCCCCAACATGGTAATAATGCTTGGATCAACAGATGATATGATGGCATGCAGGATCAGTTGATCCTGTCTTTTCCAGCGTTTGTATGCTGGATAAGTTTGGGTTGGACTGGCAGTGGTGCCATCAACATAGCCAATGAGATCATACCCTACAAGGAGTGCATTGAATTGCACTTGCTAAGCAGGAAAATTGCTGCTGCTCAGTTTCACTGACGAGTGAGTGTTTAGGGCAATAACAGAATTGGTATTTGGTGTAATAGAAATTTCAGATGTTGTCGAGGAAGACATGGTGAGATTGTGGATCGGTTTTGCTGTAAAGCTAGTAAACTACTGATACCATATAAGAGTATATTTTTCACTTATATGAGGATGATATTTTACAGAGATTTGCATCAGTATATAAAGCTATAATACATGATGATAATTAAATAGAATTAGCTAGAGTGATGCCTAAACTATAGTTACTGTTTGTTAACTACTTGACAGGATCAAATGCTAATAATAACCAATAACTCTCATTTAATTATTTGATGACCAATTCAAATTATTTCTTTCATTGGTCCATTAGATAATTTAACCTTGTGAGATTTTGAGCTTTTTAATGGATAACATTAAAAAATCCATCTCTTTTTTCTTGTGTGATTTCACTTATGTCTGTTAGTCTCTAGAAATTGAATTTACTCTTTTGAAACTGTTGATTACTTGTGCATACTGATATGATAAAGACAACTTATTTTATTTTATTTTTTAGCCAGTTAGCCAAAAAAACAACCCTGAATAATATCATTCCTTGTTTGAAAATCCCTTAAGCCTATTATCTCATTCTTTATTTAAACTCATTACAAGCCTGAAAATGAAAAACAATGTTATCACTCATTCATAGGGTTGAAAAAGTCTTGTTTGGAGTTGTGTGAGGTTGAATAACTATAGTTGTGATATTTTATTCAAAAGTTGGCAGAAAAAGAAAAATGTATATATGTAGAAAAACAAGAAAAAAATAGAAAAAAATAGAAAAAACAAAGAAGGATGTCATTACATTTTCCTTCTAAAAAAGAAAAAAAAGAGTAAAACGATAAAAGAGAAGAAAAATAGCAGAAAAATTGTTGTTTGAAAGTGGATGAATGTAGTTCAACTCCCGTAATTTCTTTCATGTCTCTTTTCTCCCTTTGAATATTAGCATAGTACCCCTTAGGATTTATCTCACTCATACCCTGGTCAAGTTATAACCTAATAAAAGTCCTTTTAATCTTTGTGTGCATGTAATTCAATTGTGAATGTTAGAATCTTTTCAAGCTAATGGTAGTGTTAACTTTCATGATGTGCTTTGAGTGTAAACAATTAAGGTAAACATTTGAGAGTTGAGTGTATTTTATCTTGTGAGGATCTTGCTGCTTTTGATGTATTCTTTGATAATTTGTCTTTCATATTTGCTTTAAATGTCACAAAAGAGTTACTTACTAATGATATTTTCTTAAAAATTAGACTTAGAATTTTGCTTACACTTTGTATCCTGAGAACCTTTGGAATTGCATGTTTTGTTTTGCTTTTTTCTTTTCTTTTCTGTTTTAAGTTTTTAATTTATAATTTTGCTCGAAGTGCAAAAGTTCAAGTGTTGGGGGATTTAATCAGTGTATTTTGATGCACATTCTTCTACTATTATACTTATGTAACTCTATACTTTATTCTATTATTTTTACCATTTTATTGTATTTTTATGTTTAAGTTTATTTCTGGATTTTTTTTTATTTTCGTACTTTATTTTCAGCATAAATAATTATTTAGTATCATGTCACTATGCATACCATAATTTGAGCTATGAGAATCAGATTGACGCGTCATAATATGTGTTGGAAAGATAAGAGAAAAAGCTACAAGTTTCATGTTGGAGTCAAAAGCTGATTCGGAGTGAAGGAGGGACTAATAATTATTTGAAGTTCCAGACTTAATTAAAATAGTTAGTTTGAGTCGGTTTTTGTAATTTTCGGGTTAGATCCCATAAGGGCCTGAATTTCCCTTCTGTTTTATAAGGATTTTCTCTGCTACAATAATCCTATTTGACATTTACGAAAATTAGAGACTAGGATACGAATTTCATGGAGAACTAAAGTTCACAAGGTTGATCTGCTGTAATTAGTTTCCGCCTATACTTTGAGGTTTCTTAATTTTCAATAAAATGTCTTTTCCTTTTCAATATTTTGTTCTATGTCTTGTATGCTTTATTCAAGTTCTATAGAATATATGTTGATAATTTCGATTGGTATATGTTCCATAATCGCGTTTGCTTAATTCGCTTGTGCTTAACCCATTTGCTTAATTCGGAATCTGTTTGCTTAATTTAGAAATTAGGAACACATATCATATATTAGTATTAATTGGTTTGTTATTGTTGATGTAATCGAAAAGGAATTAGAATTTGCTTAGGACATAAAAATAATATTAACCAATGATAAGTTAGGAAACCAAATCAATAGATCAACTTATTTCATAATCACTTATTCTAAAACGAATCGAAATCCCCTACTTTATTTTCTTCTTTGATTTATTTGCCAAGATTCCTTGCGATACGATACTTGAGTGTCGCTTCTCTAGACTGCCGGTCTTAATTACTCGTTTTTAACCTGTGTGCGACAGCGGATCACCCATGTTTTTATTCGTCATTTATTTAATTATTTATTTTATTTTATTAATTAAATGATTTAAATAATTCTTTTGTTTGAATTATGACATGTAGGTCAGTGTCAGAATCTGTGGTGTTTTATGCTAGATTAATTAGTTTGATGGGAATTAAATTAGTTGAATTATTATAATTTAGTAAAATATTAGGAGTTGAGTGAATTGTGTGAATTGAGAGAATATGTAGTGAACGGAGAAAAGTTGATATTTAATTGGGCAATACTATTAATTATGCAAAAGTAATTAGAATATTATATATTCAGAAATTAGAGAAATTATGTTTTAGAGAACCTTTTTGTCAGTATATGAATACAAGAAACAGAGAAGCAAGAGTGGAGAGCTAAGACTTGGAGGAGAAGACCATTGCAGCTTGCTTTTGATGCTTTTACTGGAATTACAAGGTAAGGGAGTAGTTTTTTTGATTAAGAGTGCCTAAATCATGAAAGGGTAGAGAGGTTTCTCTTAACCTCTGTTAGGGTTTTTCCTCTCTCTATTTGATTGATGGTAATCTGATAGATGATGAGTACACATTATGTTTTGATGTTTATGAATTGCTCTTGTATTGTGTTTGTTGGTGCTATGATGTTTTATATCATGAGTAAATTGATTCAATGATGAAATTGATGTGAAATTGAGTATTTTGGAGTATGAATATGATTGAATGATTCATGATGAAATTGAGAGAGTTGTGTAGAATAGTGATTAATTGACATGTTGGATCATATTAGAATATGAATTATTGTGTTTTGAATGATATGATAGGGACTGGTTTGAGGTATGAGAAATATAGAACGAGGAAGATGAGTGTTGTTGTGAAAAATATATTTTTTGAAAAAATTGGTGAAGTCAATTGATTGACAATATATGTCAATCGATTTCTCGCATGAATTTTTAGAATAAAAAATGAATAATAATCGATTGTTATTTTGGATAAATCAATTGCACATGTATTGTTTTGCAAAAATAGGGAAAATTACACTATAATAATCGATTATCATTGCAAATTAATCAATTGCATTTAGTCTTGAAGCATATTTTGAAAAATTCAATGAGCAATTGAACTTGATGACAATCGATTGAAATCACATGTCAAACGATTGATGTTGCATATATTTTTTTTAAATTTCTGAAATTGGACATGTTCTATTTTCTGACGATTTTGATTGTAACTTTGATTTCGTAAGTCCAAATGGAGTGTCGTTTGAAGCGTTAAAGAGCTAACACGCAGAGCTACCTCATGGTAGTGCTTTGTGAGATGATTTATGTATAAATGTATATTCAATGTGTGAATATATATTGTGTATCATATGTATAATTGTGTGATGATTTTACATGTTTAATGATGAATGGATGTTGAGAGGATTCATAAATAAGTGATCACATATCATCCATACACCATGATGCATGACTTTCAACAACATGCATTATCACCAAATTAATCACCAAAAGCATCACCATACAATTATACACACCAACAATACAATTATTGATGTTTAATGATGAATTGTGTGATGTATATGGGTTTTGTTTTCGAAACACCGATACTATCCGATTTACGATAAAGAGAAATTCAAATTTCTTGCATTTGAAAAAATAAATAGAATACTGCTTAGGATCTGGTCTTGTGTCACAAATCACTACCAAAATCCAATTTATTTCGAAAACAATCAATGCAAATTTTACCCGCTAAAGGTACGGGACGATGAAGATGTTGAATACAAGTTTGTTAGTCACGAACATTTTGGTTGCAACTCTATTGAGTTATATATTGATCTCCAACAAAGTATACCATTAAATAATCTCAAATAACTAATGAAGTTGAATATGATGAATTTGATTCAGAAGACTCAGATGAAGCCGACCTAGAAGCAGAAGCAGAAGTCAACGTCGTTGATGAAGAAGAAGAAAAAATTGAGACCCAGGTAGATCATATGTTGAACAACAATATTGAAGATGATGATTATCCAACGCCATTACCTCCAAGTCATGTATATAATCCACCACAACATATGACAAACATGGACTTGCATGACGATGAAATATCCAACAATGTTTTTTATAACCCGTATCCACGATCAAATGGTGAGTTAAAAGTGGGAGACATGTTCCGCACTAAAGAAGAATGTGTGCGAGCTATCAAAAAATTTCACATGAATAACTCTGCTGATTTCACTGTGAAACGCACTGATTCAAGAAGGTATGTCATCGAATGTTATAACATCCTTTGCAAGTTTCGGTTGGCTGCGTCTCACAAGAAGAGAAGTGATTCTTGGGAGATAGCTTCTATAGACCCACCTCACAGTTGCATTGCCACTAATGTTGTACAAGATCACCATAAATTAAACGCTGAATTGATATGTCAAGACATTTTGCCGTTTGTTAACAAAGACTTATCAGTGAAGGTGAGTATAATCATATCTCATATTGTAACCAGATGTAATTATACTAACTATTACAAGAAAGTGTGGATTACAAGGACAAAGGCGGTTGAGCAAGTATTCAGCAACTAGGAGGATTCAAACAAAGATTTGCCACAGTTTTTATGGGCACTTAAAACATACGCACCAGGAATTGTTGCAATTATGGAGACATTGCCAGCATTTATGCCAGACGGAACTTGTGTTGTTGGAAATAGAATTTTTCACCTCCTCTTTTGGGCGTTTCAACCATGCATCAAAGGTTTTGCCTTCTCCAAACTTATTATTCAAATTAATGGAACATGGTTATACAGGAAATACAAGGGTACTTTGCTTATGGTTGTTGCCCAAGACGACAACAATAATGTCTTTCCCATTGCCTTTGCTCTGGTTGAAGGTGAAATCGCTGGTGGTTGGGGTTTCTTCCTTCGTCATCTCAGAACACATGTCGCTCCACAAGTCAATCTCTGTTTAATTTTAGATAGACATGTTGCCATTGAGAGTGCTTAAAACAACCATGATAACGGATGACATAATCCCCATTCTACCCATGTCTATTGCATTAGAAACATCGCACAAAACTTCATGCGTGCAATCAAAGACAAGAACCTTCGCAAAAAAATGGTGAATGCAAGGTATGCTCTAACTCAGCCGTTATTTCAATATTACCATGACAAAATTAGATTGTCTAATGCAGAAGCAGTGAGGTGGGTGAATAACATACCATTAGAGCAGTGGACAAGGGCATTTGACAGAGATTGTCGATGGGGCCACATGACAACAAATCTTGTGGAATACATGAACAACGTATTCAAAGGCATTAGAAATCTACCAATAACCAAATTGGTCAGAACAAACTATTTTAGGTTGGCATCTACCTTCGCAACCAGAGGTGAAAGATGGAGTGCAGTGTTAATGTCAGGTCAATTATTCAGCGAATGTTGTATAAAAATGATGAAAGAGGAAACTATTAAAGCTACCACACACGCGGTTACAATCTTTGACCATCATATGCAAAATTTTAGTGTTCAGGAAACAATGAACCAAAATGAGGGAATGCCAAATTTATCCTATGCTGTCAGACTAAACAGAAGTTAGTGCGATTGTGGAAAGTTTCAGGTATTCCGTATTCCTTGCTCTCATGTCATTGCGGCATGCGCACATACTCGTCAAGACGCTTACAACCATCTATTTGATGTTTACAAGGCCATTACTGTAACACCCCGATAATAATAAAATAATTATTTGAATTGAGTTAATAATTTATTTATTAATTTAATTAAATAATTGGAAATTTTATTATTATTATTATTGGATTATTATTTGGAAAATATATAAGTTGGACTTAAGGAAATATCCCATTTGGTAAGAAAAGGTTTTACGTGAAACAGAGAACGATCGTGAAAGAAGAGGAAAAGGGCAAAGAGACAGAGCGAGGGCTGAAGGTTGAAGAAGGAAGGGCTTGAGCTTAGAGATTCGCCGGATTAACTCAGGTAAGGGGGGTTTATCGTCAATTAACGGGTATTATGGGATAATATGTCATGGGTAGTGATAAGCTGTTGATTGACCCTAATTGGGAATTGTGAATGCTGAAATTTTGTTGGATGAACCGTGTTAGCAGTTGAAATTGAGTCGGTAATTGAGTCTGTTGTAATTTCCCGATCGTATGGCTTTTTACGGAATCGGATTCGGAGGTCTGGAAGTCCTCCAATGGCGGAAAATGCGGAGAATTCTGCATTCTGCCTTGAGTTAGCGCAGGAACAGCTTCTGTCTTGCGTTAACCGGTTAACCCAGGGTGTTAACCGGTTAACACTGTGTTGGATTATGAGTATGTGCTGTTTTGTCTGCGTTAACCGGTTAACCCAGGGCGTTAACCGGTTAACACTGTTAAATTTTTGAGACAGAAGGCGTGTTGTGCTGCGTTAACCGGTTAACCCAGGGCGTTAACCGGTTAACGTTGTTGCAGAGTGGAAAAATGTTAATTTTAATGTTGTGTGCCTATTTGAGGGTTGGCCTATGTTGGCCTATGATGTAATAGAGATTAATTCCCGCTGTTTTGAGCAGTATAGATATTAGTGGAGTGTGCTAATATTGTGGTTGTTGTTTGGCATGATATAATATGCTTTTGTGATAAATTGTGTTGATAATGTGGAATGGTATACATGATGTTGTGACTGTATGCATTTGTGAATAGACTATTCTATGGCTTAGAGTGTGAGCATGTGTCTATTCTTGATTATCGTTGATGTTGCATTGCTAGGTGATTAGCATGCGTATTGTGGCCTTCGGGTGGTAGCTAATTCCCATGGTGAGGAATTAGTGAGTAAATCATGTTGATTGTTGTTGTTGTTGTTTGCATGCTAGGTGATTAGCGTGCATATCATGGCCCATTTGGGGTGGTAGCTAATTCCCATGGTGAGGAATTAGTGAGTGAGTCACTATGTCTCAAATGAGTGGGACTAGTGAGCTTGGTAGCCGTGCCTGGATTTGGACGGTGAGGTTGAACTATATGTTCACAACATAGTCGGTACCGCATGCATAAGAGTCTCATTGCACAATGAATGTATGGCATATGATATGAATGGATGCATTCCAGTATCATATGTGTGTTGTGTGTTGTGTTGTAATGTTGAATATGATTGAGATTTTTACTGTTGAATATGATGGTTGGATGGATATTGCCGTTGCTGAGTGCGTAGTTTGATTAGGGTGAATTAATGTGTTATTTACTTAGCATTACATGTTGTTCTATAATGCTCATTATATTGATTGAAGAACTCACCCTTACAACTATTTTTCAGGTAACGAGCAGTGAGTTGAGTAGAAGCTAGTGCTATGGAGTCTAGTGTCGTCCTTAGTGGGTCATGCTCTGGTAGATGTAACATCGGGAGGGGATGTTTGACTATGTTTTAATTTAGTTGTTGATCAACTTTACATGTAATGTAGTACATGCTTTGAATGTTGATGTTTTGTATCCGCTGCGTATTATGCAACTGTTTTATTTGACAAATAAATGAGCATGACAGGATGTTTTGATAAATGTTTGTGAAATGATTGTGTGACACCCTTCGGGGCATAATTACTCTGATTAACATGTTATTATTTTAATTAAATAATTTGGGGTATTTAGAAGGGTGTTACATTAGTGGTATCAGAGCATAGTCGGTCGTGTTGAGTCGTAGTTATTCTGTTCCCCTGTACGGGATAGGTGTTGTGTAACCCTATCAGTACTTATTTGTTTTAGTTGTTGGGTTTTCAGAATAGAGATGGCTGGAAGAGGTAGAGATGATGCTGCGATTGCTGAGGCTCTGGGTATGCTAGCTGGAGTACTTGGAGGAAATCCGAATGTTGTGGGGATGGGAGCTGCTCGTCAGTTGAGTGAGTTCCAGAAGAACAATCCTCCGATGTTCAAAGGAGCATACGATCCAGATGGTGCTCAGAAGTGGTTGAAAGAGATAGAGAGGATCTTCAGAGTAACCAAGTGTGCTGATAACCAGAAGGTCAGGTTCGGTACACATATGCTGTCAGAAGAAGCTGATGATTGGTGGGTTGCTACCCGCACTGAGTTGGAAACTGCTGGAAATGCTGAGATTACTTGGGCTGTGTTCAGGGAAAGATTCCTGAGGAAGTATTTCCCAGAAGATGTCAGAGGAAAGAAAGAGATAGAGTTTTTGGAATTGAAGCAGGGTAACAGATCGGTTACTGAGTATGCTGCGAAGTTCACAGAGCTGTCAAAGTACTATACTCCCTATAATGAGGCTGCTGGAGAATTTTCGAAGTGTGTGAAGTTTGAGAACGGGTTGCGTCCCGAGATCAAGCAGGCAATTGGATATTAGCGAATCAGGGTGTTTTCTGATTTGGTTGACTGTTGCAGGATTTTTGAACAGGATTCCAAAGCCAGAGCAGAGAGCTATCAGCAGAGGGTCGATAGGAAGGGTAAGAATCAGGTTGATCGTGGGAAACCGTATGCAGCTGGCAAAGGTTTTCAGAGGCAGAGTGGAATGAAGAGGCCTAGTGGAGGAGATTCTAGTGCTCCTGCTAAGTGTTACAGATGTGGTCAGGCTGGACATCGTATCCATGAGTGTACCAGTAATGAGAAGAAGTGTTTCAAATGTGGAAAAGGTGGTCATTTGGCTGCAGATTGCCGGTTGAAGACTGTGACTTGCTTCAACTGTGGAGAGGTGGGTCATATCAGTCCACAGTGTCCTAAGCCAAAGAAAGAGAATCAGTCGGGAGGCAAGGTTTTTGCTTTATCAGGTTCTGAGACTTTTGCAGATGAGCGTTTGATCCGAGGTACGTGTTATATTAATGGCTTTCCTCTTGTAGCTATTATTGACACCGGTGCTACTCATTCTTTTATATCTTTGGATTGTGCTGTGAAGCTTAAGTTAGAAATATCTGAGATGCATGGAAGTATGGTGATTGATACTCCTGCGAAGGGTTCAGTGACTACTACTTCAATTTGTTTAAGTTGCCCTTTGAGTATTTTTGGTAGGGACTTTGGGATAGACCTTGTGTGTCTTCCGCTAGTGCAGATTGATGTTATTCTGGGTATGAACTGGTTGGTGTTTAACCGAGTCTATATCAACTGTTTTGATAAGACTGTGATATTCCCTGAGATTGAGGAAGGAAAGAGTTTGTTTCTATCAGCACGGCAAGTGAATGAGGAAGTAGCAGATGGGGCAGAGTTGTTTATGCTGTTAGCGACTTTGGAGGCTAAAGATAAACTGGTGATTGGTGATCTAGCTGTGGTGTGTGATTTTCCTGATGTGTTTCCGGAAGAAGTGAATGAATTACCGCCAGAGCGTGAAGTTGAGTTCTCGATTGATTTGGTACCTGGTACTAGACCGATATCGATGGCTCCTTATCGTATGTCTGCTGTTGAGCTAGCTGAATTGAAGAGTCAGTTGGAAGATTTGTTGGATAAGAAATTTATTCGTCCGAGTGTGTCACCGTGGGGTGCACCAGTGTTGTTGGTTAAGAAGAAAGAAGGTACTATGAGGTTGTGTGTGGATTACAGACAACTGAATAAAGTGACGATCAAGAATCGGTATCCTTTACCGAGGATTGATGATTTGATGGATCAATTGGTTGGTGCTAGTGTGTTCAGCAAGATAGATTTGAGATCTGGGTATCATCAGATACGTGTGAAGACTGAAGATATTCAGAAGACTGCTTTCAGAACAAGGTATGGACATTATGAGTATTCTGTAATGCCTTTTGGGGTGACTAATGCGCCTGGAGTATTCATGGAGTATATGAATAGGATTTTTCATCCGTATCTAGATCAGTTTGTTGTGGTGTTTATTGATGACATTTTGGTGTATTCGAAATCTGAAGAAGAACATGCTGGGCATTTGAGAGTGGTGTTGGAAGTTCTACGAGAAAAGAAGTTATTTGCTAAACTCTCAAAATGTGAATTTTGGTTAGAAGAGGTTAGTTTTCTTGGTCATGTGATTTCAAGAGGTGGTGTTGCTGTTGATCCTTCTAAGATAGAAGCGGTGTCTAAGTGGGAAGCTCCGAAGTCAGTTTCTGAGATAAGAAGTTTTCTTGGACTTGCAGGTTACTATAGGAAGTTTATTGAGGGATTCTCTAAGTTGGCGTTACCGTTGACAATGTTGACCAGAAAGGGGCAAGCGTTTGTTTGGGACTCAAAATGTGAAGAAGGTTTCCAAGAGTTAAAGAGAAGGTTGACTACTGCTCCTATTTTGACGTTACCGAGTTCGTCGGAACCATTTGAAGTTTACTGTGATGCTTCATTGTTGGGTTTGGGTGGTGTGTTGATGCAGAATAAGCAGGTTATAGCTTATGCTTCGAGACAGCTGAGAGTTCATGAAAGGAACTATCCGACGCACGATTTAGAGTTGGCAGCTGTAGTGTTTGTTCTGAAGTTATGGAGGCATTATTTGTACGGGTCAAGATTTGAGGTTTTCAGTGACCATAAGAGTTTAAAGTATTTGTTTGATCAGAAAGAGCTGAATATGAGACAGAGGAGATGGTTAGAATTTCTGAAGGATTATGATTTTGGTTTGAATTACCATCCGGGTAAAGCAAATGTAGTAGCTGATGCATTGAGTCGGAAATCATTGCATATGTCTATGTTAATGGTTAGAGAATGGGATTTAATTGAGCAGTTTAGAGACTTGAGTTTGGTGTGTGAGAGTACTCACAAGAGTGTTAAATTGGGAATGTTGAAGTTAACAAGTAGTATTCTGGATGAGATCAGAGAGGGTCAGAAATCCGATGTGCTTTTGGTTGATAAGTTGACTTTAGTGAATCAAGGTCAAGGTGGTGAATTCAGAGTTGATGAGAATGGTATTTTGAAATTTGGTAGTCGGGTGTGTATTCCGGATGTTACTGAACTTAAGAAGAGTATTCTGGAAGAAGGACATCGTAGTGGCTTGAGTATTCATCCTGGAGCTACGAAGATGTATCATGATTTGAAGAAGTTATTTTGGTGGCCGGGAATGAAAAGAGAAATTGCGAGTTTTGTTTATTCTTGTTTGACTTGTCAGAAGTCAAAGATTGAGCATCAGAAGCCGTCTGGGCTAATGCAACCGTTGGCTATTCCAGAGTGGAAGTGGGATAGTATCAGTATGGATTTTGTTTCTGGTTTACCAAGGACAAATAAGAATTTTGAGGCTATTTGGGTGATTGTAGACAGATTAACAAAGTCGGCTCATTTCATTCCGATCAGAATGGATTATCCGTTAGAGAGACTAGCTGAGTTGTATATTGAGAAAATTGTAAGTTTGCATGGTATTCCGTCTAGTATTGTTTCGGACAGAGATCCTAGATTTACATCGAAGTTCTGGGAAGGTTTGCAGAAGGCTTTGGGAACTAAGCTGAGATTGAGTTCTGCATATCATCCGCAGACTGATGGTCAGACTGAGAGGACGATTCAGTCATTAGAGGATCTTTTGAGAGCTTGTGTTTTGGAAAAAGGAGGTGCTTGGGATTGTTATTTGCCGTTGATTGAGTTTACCTACAACAATAGTTTTCATTCGAGTATTGGTATGGCACCGTTTGAAGCTTTGTATGGTAGGAGATGTCGGACACCTTTATGTTGGTATGAGTCCGGTGAGAGTGCGGTGGTTGGACCGGAGATCGTTCAACAAACTACGGAAAAGATTAAGATGATTCAGGATAAGATGAGAATTGCTCAGAGTCGTCAGAAGAGTTATCATGATAAGAGGAGGAAATCACTTGAGTTCCAAGAGGGAGATCATGTGTTTCTTCGTGTTACTCCGATAACTGGTGTTGGTCGAGCCTTGAAGTCGAAGAAGTTGACATCTCGATTTATTGGTCCTTATCAGATTTTGGAGAGGATAGGGGAAGTAGCCTATCGTATCGCTTTACCGCCGTCGCTTGCGAATTTGCATGACGTTTTTCATGTGTCTCAGTTGAGGAGGTACATTCATGATCCGTCGCATGTAGTCCAAGTAGACGATGTACAGGTGAGAGATAACCTGACTGTTGAAACATCACCTATGAGGATTGAGGATCGAGAGTTGAAGCAGTTGCGGGGTAAAGAGATTGCCTTGGTGAAGGTAGCTTGGGGAGGACCAGCAGGTGGCAATGTGACTTGGGAACTTGAGAGTCAGATGAAAGAGTCTTATCCGGAGTTATTCGCTTGAGGTATGTTTTCGAGGACGAAAACTCTTTTAGTGGGGGAGAGTTGTAACACCCCGATAATAATAAAATAATTATTTGAATTGAGTTAATAATTTATTTATTAATTTAATTAAATAATTGTAAATTTATTATTATTATTATTGGATTATTATTTGGAAAATATATAAGTTGGACTTAAGGAAATATCCCATTTGGTAAGAAAAGGTTTTACGTGAAACAGAGAACGATCGTGAAAGAAGAGGAAAAGGGCAAAGAGACAGAGCGAGGGCTGAAGGTTGAAGAAGGAAGGGCTTGAGCTTAGAGATTCGCCGGATTAACTCAGGTAAGGGGGGTTTATCGTCAATTAACGGGTATTATGGGATAATATGTCATGGGTAGTGATAAGCTGTTGATTGACCCTAATTGGGAATTGTGAATGCTGAAATTTTGTTGGATGAACCGTGTTAGCAGTTGAAATTGAGTCGGTAATTGAGTCTGTTGTAATTTCCCGATCGTATGGCTTTTTACGGAATCGGATTCGGAGGTCTGGAAGTCCTCCAATGGCGGAAAATGCGGAGAATTCTGCATTCTGCCTTGAGTTAGCGCAGGAACAGCTTCTGTCTTGCGTTAACCGGTTAACCCAGGGTGTTAACCGGTTAACACTGTGTTGGATTATGAGTATGTGCTGTTTTGTCTGCGTTAACCGGTTAACCCAGGGCGTTAACCGGTTAACACTGTTAAATTTTTGAGACAGAAGGCGTGTTGTGCTGCGTTAACCGGTTAACCCAGGGCGTTAACCGGTTAACGTTGTTGTAGAGTGGAAAAATGTTAATTTTAATGTTGTGTGCCTATTTGAGGGTTGGCCTATGTTGGCCTATGATGTAATAGAGATTAATTCCCGCTGTTTTGAGCAGTATAGATATTAGTGGAGTGTGCTAATATTGTGGTTGTTGTTTGGCATGATATAATATGCTTTTGTGATAAATTGTGTTGATAATGTGGAATGGTATACATGATGTTGTGACTGTATGCATTTGTGAATAGACTATTCTATGGCTTAGAGTGTGAGCATGTGTCTATTCTTGATTATCGTTGATGTTGCATTGCTAGGTGATTAGCATGCGTATTGTGGCCTTCGGGTGGTAGCTAATTCCCATGGTGAGGAATTAGTGAGTAAATCATGTTGATTGTTGTTGTTGTTGTTTGCATGCTAGGTGATTAGCGTGCATATCATGGCCCATTTGGGGTGGTAGCTAATTCCCATGGTGAGGAATTAGTGAGTGAGTCACTATGTCTCAAATGAGTGGGACTAGTGAGCTTGGTAGCCGTGCCTGGATTTGGACGGTGAGGTTGAACTATATGTTCACAACATAGTCGGTACCGCATGCATAAGAGTCTCATTGCACAATGAATGTATGGCATATGATATGAATGGATGCATTCCAGTATCATATGTGTGTTGTGTGTTGTGTTGTAATGTTGAATATGATTGAGATTTTTACTGTTGAATATGATGGTTGGATGGATATTGCCGTTGCTGAGTGCGTAGTTTGATTAGGGTGAATTAATGTGTTATTTACTTAGCATTACATGTTGTTCTATAATGCTCATTATATTGATTGAAGAACTCACCCTTACAACTATTTTTCAGGTAACGAGCAGTGAGTTGAGTAGAAGCTAGTGCTATGGAGTCTAGTGTCGTCCTTAGTGGGTCATGCTCTGGTAGATGTAACATCGGGAGGGGATGTTTGACTATGTTTTAATTTAGTTGTTGATCAACTTTACATGTAATGTAGTACATGCTTTGAATGTTGATGTTTTGTATCCGCTGCGTATTATGCAACTGTTTTATTTGACAAATAAATGAGCATGACAGGATGTTTTGATAAATGTTTGTGAAATGATTGTGTGACACCCTTCGGGGCATAATTACTCTGATTAACATGTTATTATTTTAATTAAATAATTTGGGGTATTTAGAAGGGTGTTACAATTACCGTCATGAATGTGTATAACGAAAGCTTCTCAGTGCTAGCAATGGAGGAATACTGGCCTCCATATGAAGGGGACATAGTTTGGCACAACGATGAGATGCGAAGAAAGAAAAAAGGACGGCCAAACAGCATGCGTATTAGAACAGAAATGGATACGACTGATAAAATGATAAGATTATGTAGTATATGTCGTCAACCCGGACACAATAAGAAAAAATGTCCCAATCTATGAGCAACCTCTACATCATAATTTAGTATCTCCTTTCAATTTTTGTAACCTTAGAGTTTTATATATTAATAATTTTTTGTTACAACAAAGTTAACAACAAACATCACTCCAACATAAGCACACTTAAGACCGAACAAGTCTAAACAAACAACACAAATAACAAATATTGAAACATATGAAAATACTTAACCACAACATTTAAAAACAACATTTCTAACTGATTACAACAATCAAACCGATGTCATCTGGTCCAAACATCATTTCCCTAGCATCCTTATCAGTTTTTACTCGCACTCAACCAAATACACCATCGAGTCTCTCAATACTTCTAATTTTTCTCCTTCTGGTATTTTTCCATCTAACCAACGAACCAGTTTCCTCTTTAGTTGATCGAAACGACAAATGTTCCAGAAGAGCATTTCCATCAGAGGCTTATCTCTCGAATAAATCACTTTTCCATAGCGGCAACGAATACGACACATGTTTGCAATATGATGAAAAGAGATGTGGAAAAATGAATCACATAACACCTCTATTTATACAAAAAAAATTGCACATTACACTAAGGCGTCAAACCAATTGGCGTCTCCTCTCATATAGTATACATGGACGCCAATTGGATTGACAGTACCATGTGCTGTAGCCAATTCAATTGACGTCCCCTCTTAAAAATTAAGGGTAAGTGCCAATTGGTCTGACGGCTTAAAATTTTTTTTTTTGAAATTGGGGTAATTTGAAAAATTGTTTGAAAATTGAGTTATTTTGAGAATTTTTTAAAAATATGAGGTATTTAAATAAAAAATTCGATTAAAACCATCTTTCCTGATAGAAATTGTATTATCAAAATTGATTTACAAACCTACAGGTTTTAATATCCAATTATCTTCGTACATATATCCACAATTTAGTATCCAATTATCTCTAAGATATGATTTTTCATGTCAAGAAGAATATTTTAAGTTTAAGTTTATTTATATGATGAAATAATGATGGTAGTATATGCTATTTAGTCTCATATCTAGTAGAATGGATTTACTATTTTGAAGTAATCTGTGAATCACAAACCCGATGAGATCTGAATATAAGCAGTGTTTGGCCCCCTCTATCTATCCATCATGTTTTCATAGAGCACATGAATTGAAATGGTTTTCCCTAACTTGTTTCTATTGTTCAGAAGTTTGCATTTTAAGACTAATAATTGAATAATTAATGGGCCACACCAACACCTTTAATACAATTGCGACAAACATAAAAAGCCTCTCAATTAATCCAACTTTCTTACCAAACAATGATCAACTCTTACAACTTTACAATCAAACTAAAAGAAACATAAAAAGAAAGAAAAACAATAATCATAAATCAAACATGAATCACTTACATAACATAAATAATCATAATTTAAATAAGCTAACAGAATTATTTTTTAAAAATCATTAGTAAGAGGTGCATGTTCAGAAGAACGCATGAAGACATTGCCATAGACAAGCCCAGCCAGCCCACCACCAATAAGAGGCCCAGCCCAATAGATCCAGTTGTCATGGAAATTACCACTAACAACTGCAGGCCCAAAAGATCTTGCTGGGTTCATTGACCCACCAGAGAATGGGCCTGCTGCTAATATGTTGGCACCAACAATGAAACCAATAGCAATGGGTGCAATTGTGCCTATTGCTCCTTTCTTAGGATCTGCTGCTGTTGCATAAACTGTGTACACCAAACCAAATGTTATGATTATTTCAGTAACAACTCCTCCAATAACTCCTACTTCAGCTGTCACACTGTGGATTGGAGTTTCCTGAAAACAACAAATTGCAATATTAGCGCAATCAAAGTCGTCTTAAGTTTTCGGAGTGTAGGTTAGCGCACTTTAACTCTGACATGGTTATATATATTTTATGAGTAATTATTTAACTACAGTTTAGCTGTTTCAAATTTTGGACTCAGAATATTGATTTGCACGGCATCAAAGACGACCTGTTTCGAGTCATGATTGTAATGTAGTACATTTTTCATTGAACTTACCAATCCACCGGTGACAAACTTGAGAAGAAAACATGCAACAATGGAGCCAAGAAGCTGAGCGATCCAGTAGAAGACACCAGTGATAATAGTGATCTGTCCACCAACAGCCAATCCAAAAGTGACAGCAGGGTTAACATGTCCACCAGAAATGTTAGCACCAACTGAAACAGCAACAAACAATGCAAAGCCATGGCAAACAGCAACTGCTAGTAAACCAGCTGGATCAAGAGCTGCATCTGATGTCAACTTACCTATAAATTTTGTCAAAGTTTATTAATGATAATCTTTGACGTTATTCATAAAATAAATTAAATATTCTTATTTTCATTGTAATGATGATGAGAGAACTAACTAACCATAGGCTATGGCTGAACCAACACCAGCAAAAACAAAGAGTAAAGTTGAGATGAATTCAGCAATATAGGCCTTAATTGACCCAAAACTGAAAGAATCATCAAACCTTCCAAATGCTATACCAGCCATTTTGTTTAGAAGTTACTAGGGGAACCTTTGAAAATGGTGTAGATTAGAGGATAAGATAAAGAAGCATGTCACAAAAAGCTTCTCTACTGAGTTCTATATATAGAAGATCAAAATATCATATACTAATTTATAGGCTTATTTTAATAAGTTGATTAAACTTTATACTATTATATAAAGTATTAAATAATATGAGTACGAATTTATGACATCTCATTTATTTTTTATTAATATATTTTTCTCTTATCTATTAAATTCAGTACAATCTCGTAAAATTTAATATATTTTTATAATGTAAAATACTTAGCTTGAGTTTAAACTATTTAATTATATGTAACAATTATTTATACTCCAAATGTTGTGGAAATCTTATCCATTAAAAAGTGTGTTAAAAAATATTTTTACAATATACAACTTATTTTAATGTATATAATGGATGAAAGTATACATACAAGAGTACATAACCATGCATGTCCAATCAAGTGATTTTAGTGGGAAACTTAGCTGTCATCTATTGCTTTATTTGAAATGTCTGGAAGCTAATGAATGATTCCTCCATGTGAGCAATGAAAGTGGCAGAGGTTGTGTTTGGTGGTGGGGCAGAATGTGAGTGAAATAATCACTTAAAAAAAGTAAAAGTGGAAAACATGAATAGGTTTGGGCCACTTATAGCACCGGCCATGCTCTAAAGAGTTCTGGAGTTTCAAAATTGTGAGTAGAAAAGTTTGCTTCATATATTTTCAATGAATATTGGTGGTTTAATTCTTCAATATTAATGAAAAGTGGTCGGTTAATTGGTACTACTAATCAAAGATATCTTTTTGGACTTTTTAGCTTTTTGTTTGATGAAGTTGGAAAAAATAGTATGGTTAATTATGGTTATGTAATTGTACATTTGTTAAGATGGATTAATTTCTTTTAAGTTGAGTACTCACTCTACGAGATAAACAATGAGCGTCTCAATTGTCAGAATATGTTGAGTAAGTTAAGAACATAAATTGAGCTTTTTTTCTTCATTAGAGTGAAAATGTTGAGTTTTTTTAAATTCTACGTAACACATTTATTCAAATAGGAAGAATACATCTATATTGAAACAAAACAACACACTGAAATCATAAAAAAAAAAAAAAGGAATTTGGGAACAAGGTCACTATATCAAGTTAATAGTCGATAAAAGGCCTAGGAATATATTATAGTGTTTGAAATAGAAATACCCATTATTTCATATTTATATTTATAATTATGAAAGTATTATCAAAATCTTAAATAATGAATAGAAGGAAAATATGTTTATCTCTGGACAAAAAAAAACAGCAGGGAAGTCCGCAGAGATGTCAGAGCTATGGCGGCGGTGCACGAAGGTCCTGTTAGTCTAGCGGCAGAGATCGGATGGGACGGCAACGAATTCATATGAATCATAAGTCTTGGATGAGGTTGGTTCAATTCGTGAATTTATTTGATGTTGAGTTGTGTTTTGGACCGTTATGAATCTTTTTAGATTTCAATAGTTATAAATATGAAAATTTATAACTTTTTGTTAGAGAAAAGACAATGAGTACAGAAATTATCCATTTAGAGAGACATAGAAAACATTTCTTAAAGTTCTTGAAACTTAGGAAATTTTTGGAGGTATTTAAGAAGATTTAAAAATACTTATAAATGTTTTGTATCTGTATGATTTATTGAGAGTTGGAGTGATTTAGAAATATTTGGGTAAATAGAGTTTGTTCTTGGAGACTTGGATTACTATTTTCTTGTAACTCATATATAATATTTTGTAATA
Organism: Lathyrus oleraceus; assembly: GCF_024323335.1. Classification (NCBI taxonomy): domain Eukaryota; kingdom Viridiplantae; phylum Streptophyta; class Magnoliopsida; order Fabales; family Fabaceae; genus Lathyrus; species Lathyrus oleraceus. The sequence goes on along the minus strand of NC_066582.1, from coordinate 487,833,513 downwards.
ATTTTTGAAAGTATAGTAAATCGAAGAGTTGTTATCTCCCCTAAAATAGATTGCTTTAATCGAACTTAATAAACAAATTCTTTATATACTCATATTTTGTCTCCCTTTTACTTGTTGTTGATTTGTTTATTGAGACAATATATCTCCCATTAATGGTATTCTAATTAAAACCTTGACACCATTTAATGAAAAATACAAAAATTTGAACTTTAAAATAACAATACGATGTCACTAGAAATATATTGTTTCATTATCAAAAGGAATTATACATAACCATTTGTTGAAAGACTCAAAAGACAAAATTAAAAAAACACACTGGTTGTACAAAATTAAAACACAAACCCTTGTCACGCAATCCTGACATCTCCATCGATATAAGGAGTGAAAAGTGCATTATCTTCGGCCTTCAAGCTTCTCTATGATAGAATCTAGAAATATAGAAAACACAAAATGTACATGGCATAAGATTTTACGAACAAGTCTAAAAGAGAGGATGCGGTATAAAATATATATATATATATATATATATATATATATTATATAATATTATATATATATATATATTATATATATATATATATATATATATATATATATATATATATATATATATATATATATATATGTCAAACATAACGACACCACTTGTACAAGTATCCTCTCATTTACCAAGAGCAACATACCCTGACTTCACATGGAGTCCAAATATTATAAGTCGACCACCCATAAGAAAACAAGCCAAGATCTCATTATCTTGCCGGCGTGCATTACTAACCCTCATCAGGATTCAGGCGGCTGATCAATCTCATGCCCACATACACACAACAATTGACTTACACATTATTTAATGTCAATCTATATGCATTCTAAATCAGATTATGGAAACTCTAATCCTAGGTAATAATTTAATCCTCAAGAATCCATCATTTCTATTCTTACATATGCTAATCACCTAGGTTGAGTGCCAACTGCCATCAATAACCTTAAAGAATCTTCAGCATTATTTCCCTACACAAACCTCACATCTACATAGTAAGTTTAGTTTGTATAGTAATTAGTATATGGATGACTTCTCAAAAAAGAGAGGCAGGTCGTAATGGATATAGTCTACCAAGTCTTTCCTTGGCCAAAATCCAACCAAATACAACTACTCAATGTATCTCACTGCTCTTATGTTAATGGATTCTTACACTTAATATCTAATGATATTTTCATTTCTCATCTTAAAGAGTAATAAATTATTTTCTTAATCTAACAATCACAGTCACTCAAATGTCAATGAATAAACAATTAAATAATTAATTAAATAACACAATCACAATACAACCTCAACTTATCATAAATTATTTATATAATAAATAATTAAGATCGACGTAACCTCGTATAGTGATTCGTGAAAATCATTATCCAAGAATATGATAGCCTTAATTAAGGTCGATGTAACCTCGTATAGTGATTTGTTGATTGTAAAAAAACAAATCCTAGAACGTTCACTACAAGAAAAACTCCCCCCTGCCACATGATTATCACGTGGCAAAGGTGAAAATCACTTCACTAGTCAAAAATAGCGACGTGTTGATTCACGTCGCTGGAACGCGTGTGGCAACTTTTTGTGACGTGATAAACACGTCGCTAATTTGCCAAAGGCAAATCACGTCGCAACATTTGAAATTTACTTCCTTCTGCGCTTAAACTTTGCCACGTGATATTCATGACACAACTTTGCCACATGAATATCACGTCACAACATTTGAAAATGGATGGTATGTTGCCACATGAAAATCACGTGGCAAATTACCCACGTGATTTACACTTCACAACTTAAAAACAAAATTAAAATAAAAGATAAAATATATTGTTATTATTAAATTATATTATTAATAAAAGATAAAATAATTAATAAATAATAAAATATAGAATAATTAATAATTAAGTGAAATATTTTTAAATTAAAATTACACATATGAAAATGTATTATAAAAATAGCAAAGTAATTATTTATACAAAAATTAATATTTAAAACTAATAAATATTACACATCAAATTCGTCGTCATCTACATCGTCTTCACTTGTTCTTTGATTTTGATTTCTACTCATGGACTGCATAAATTGTCTCATTTGCTCCTCCATATCGTGTTGTCTTTTTTTCATTTCCTCTAATTCGGCCTTTAACGCCGCCTCACGCTCCGCCGTCTCTCGTCTAGCCTCTGTTAGAGCCAGTTGCCTCACCGTTTCCATCATTTCAGGTGTCAATTGTGTTGGACGGGACGTTCCTTCCCCACTTGCAACTCTATCAAATAAAGTTCTATCTCCGGTTCTGTAGTTGCCAGCCAAAGGACCAACACCAAAAAACACCCATTACGTCCCTTCCCTCCAGTGACTAAGCTCCAGATATACATATCCACGCGTGGATCAAGCGGATTAGAACCAACAGGTGTATATTGAGGATTTTCAACTAGAAATTGTGTGAGCAATCTTTGATACTCCTCCTACACATACAACAAAAAAATAATTAGATACAGTTGTGACATGAAAAGAATCCCACATATATTGTTGCCACATGAAATTCATGCCACAAACATTATTACCACGTGAAATTCACGCCACAAATTGATAGAATTTTAACAAAAAAAAATAAAATAGAAACAACTTACTATAGTTCTTCTCGACCGATCATCAACCAAATCCCCCGATTTTTTTGTACGGGTCTTCACAAACAACTCATTAAGTCGGGGGGGTCTTCCTTGTGCCTGTGTCTGATTAATATAAATAAATTTAATTAAACACATAATAAATCAAAATATAATTTTAAACCGTAGTTATAATTTTTACCATTCGTTTTGCATGTTCTCCAATGCTTATACTTCCTGTAGCATTAAGGCAACCCCCCCTTTCGGATGCTCTCATGTCTTTTGCTTTTTGAGATTTAGCTTTAAAATTATCGGTAGCCCAATAGGCAAGAAGTTCGTCAAATACTTCCTTGCCTATCCAGTTGGGACGAATATTTCGTTCTTCCCAATCAAGTCTGACACGCCTAAGCATGTCAGAAAGTCGGACAGATGTTCTTCCCCGATAATTTTTTCTAATCATATATTCATCCATTACATTCCACGTACACTTTTCCTACAATGTTGTATGACATTCAAAAAAATTGTTAGATAAGTGTTAGATAATATATTACAATAAAATAACTAATTAAAATAACAACAATAAAATTTATTTTACCTTAAATTTATCAAACCATTCATCTTTCTCATCCTTGGAAAGTTCTTTGAATGACTTCCAAGCTTTTTTATACATTTGTTGAATCACATGTTTTACACACTGTGCAGCTGGCCTACTCGGAGAGAAACTAAACAACAATTTGAATAAGTGTTAATTATAAACATGGAAACATGGAAACATGTATACTAAATAAAATTTATAAATTAGATACTTACGATTTTCCACATGGCTCAATAAAATATCTGCCATCAATCATCTCATACTCTGTGGGATTTGCAGTTGGTTGCTCTAAAACATGGTCATCCTGCTGCTCCTGGTCATCCTGCTCCTCCTGCTCCTCAGGCACGGGTATATCTGTGGCACGTGGTGGGTGTGGGGTGCGAGATCCCCCATGATGCGTGGATGATGATGGTGTGTTTGTGGGATGCTGGGACGACAGAGGTACCTGTGTGGGATCTGGAAAGATCCCAGACTGCATGAAGGGTGGGGGTACCTGTGAGGGATGAGGAAAACTAGATCCCCCAGTCTGATGGTATGATGAAGTCCCAGATGGGCTAATAAAGGATGGGTTCCCAGATGGGCTAATAAATGATGGGTTCCCAGATGGGCTAATAAAGGATGGGTTCCCAGATGGGCTAATAAATGATGGGTTCCCAGATGGGCTAATAAAGGATGGGTTCCCAAGTTGGGCCATAGGATAACCATGGGATGATAGTAGCGAGAGAAAAGGCTGTGAACCCATGGTCATGGGATCTACCTGAGTCTGTGGGGGAGGATACCCCATAGATGACTGCAGTGGCATAAAATGTTGAGAGGTCGTAGACATGGGCTCTACCTGACTCTGTGGGGGAGGACATACGGCCGACTGAGGAGCCTCACATACCCTTATCCTCGGGCGCTGCTGACCCTTACCCCTATCGGTTCGGGGCGGCATTTTATCTACAATCAATAAACACATGTAATACATCCTACATTAAGTAACATTACACAGTACATTAAGTAACATTACACAGTACATTAAGTAACAATACATCATACTATCTATTCAAAGTCTTCATCTGTTCTGATACTATCCTCGGATACAAACTCTTCACATTCTTCATCCACATCATTTTCTGTCAACAATGTGGATGCATCAACTTGATTTTTATTGATCGTTGCGTTGTACGGATTTTTATTGATCGTTGCGTTGTACGGATTTTAAAAATATAATTAGAAAATACTCTATGATTTGATTAAATATAACTTGTAATAACTCAAATTTTTATTTTTAAACCTTAAATAATGATTTTTACTATTATTAAATATTTCTTCAACTCAAATGTTAATAGACTATACCCCGTTTATATTTGATAGGTTTTAAAATTTACCGAGAGCATAACCTTAATAACATTTTGAATTGATAAAAAATTTTGAAAATTGTAATTATCTAAAATAGTTGTTAATTTTAAAAATAATTTAAATTAAAATTTGGGTATTATAACGACTTATTAGTAACGAAGAAAATATTCATCAAAACCTTACTGAACTCAAACTTGTTGGACAAAGAAAAAGTGAAAATAAGAAAATTTGTATGAAAAATGAATGAAAATGGGGTGAGATTTTAGGTTTTATGGCTGGTGCCACCTTTGTATGATAGACTTATGTTTCTAAAAAAAAGTGAGAGTCAATGATAATAATAATAATATAATGGATAATGTTAACTTGTGCCCTAGGATTACTGTTAAGAACTAATTGTAGAAATGTTTTCTTTGAACTTGTGTATTATCTTTATTAAAATTTTATAATTAATATTTTTATTACTTTTTTGTCAATATAAACTTTCTATTTATGAATTGCTTAACATGTGTCCTTGGGGCACACGTTAACATTAACCTAATATAATAATAAATAAGTTAAAATCTTTCTTTAAAATGTAAATTGATACGTAGACGATACAATGTTTATTTATTTTATTAAATCATGCATACATATAATTTATGTGGTATTTGGATCGAACTCTAGCCTCAATAAGGTTAGTTTCATGGTTCAACAACAGTCGAAGATGTGTATACCGTAGTCGAAGTTTGTTCTTGCATGCAGATGTATATGTTAGCTTGTTGGTTAAGTTAGCATGTCAAATTGGGCCAATCTGTTGGACCAATTGTTTAGTATGTTAGTTGAAAACTATGATTTAGTTTTCTTATAAATAGCATACTAGTCATCACTTCTCCATTAATCCTTGATAATCCTAATCAGAGGGAGAAAGCGATGTGGTTGAGACTCAATTGTAAACATTATTTTCTAATGTGTAATTGAATCAAGAATCCATTTTTAAACCACTTTGAATTCTCTTTATCTTCTCTTCTCTCTTTTCTTTTACTTTGTGGTTTTCTTGTTAATCAAGAAATCGATCATATTCTGTTTTTTGGTCATCACTTTCACAACAAACTAGTACGGTGAACATGGAGGAGAAGATGTCGTTGATCGGTCACCATATTACTTGATTTTCATCATGTTCTCGGCCAAAATTCATCAATGTGGTAACCTTTTATTTTGAGTTTTAGTGTTTTAAGTATTTCATAGTTGAGTAAGTTTTATGCTTATTTTGCTTTTGGTGTTAATTTAAGTTTTTAGATGCGTTTGATGTCGTTTCCATGGTATTGTGCATGTTTCAGAAGTAGTTGAAGAGTCGGAAGTGCCAAGGCAACAATGGAAGAGTGAAAGAAAAAGAAATAAAATATAGAAGGAAATTCCTGGAGCCAAACACGGCCCGTGTCTCCTGACACGGCCCGTGCTGCAAGAAGACCTTCTTCCCATACAAAAACCAGGGGGCTGACACGGCCGGCCGTGTTGCTTGGCACGGCCCGTGTCAGCAAGTCTGAAGGAAAATCAAAAATAAAATAATTGAAGAGCCAACACGGCCGGCCGTGTTGCTTGGCACGGCCCGTGTTGGCTAGCGCGCTGAATTTTTCTGATTTTCTATTTTCACTCATGAAGTGATCCCGAAGGGCAATTTTGACTTTTTGACTTGGCTGTAATGTGTACTACACTTTTTAGACCTAATGGAAAGACAAACGGAGGAGAAGAGGGGACGAGAGAATCAAGACTTTTGGAGGACGGAGATCATCAAGTGCGGAAGCAATTGAAGATCGAAGCTATCTAATCTCTTGTAATGTCTAATCTTATATTTGTACCTTCTTTGAATACGATAATGAGCTAAACCCCCCAATGCTAGGGGGGTGTCCCTGAATTGCTTTTGTAATGAACCTTTTTCCTACAATGTTATGAATGTCTATGTTTTTATGAAATCAATTTGTTATATCACGAGTGTAATGCTTGCCGTATTGGAAAATTAGGTATTGATTTGGAGGTAAAGGAGGTCTGACAAATCCCTTTATCACTATGTGTATAACAACATCGCTAATTTCGCTTAGGAATGAGGATCTAATAGTGATGATGGGATATTCTTGATATTCATACATGGGATTAATATTCTTTTGAATGGCTAAGGAATTGGGATTTAAAATTGAATGTTAATGGTTTCTGGCTAAGGAATTAGGGGAAACTACTCTTGAGAACCATATTGAATCATTCGAACATAGATATCATAAAATAAGGATTAAGTTTATTTCAGAGCAATTCATACACCCTTGATCTAGCATGTTTAACTTTTCTACATTCAAAAATTTCTATTTTGCCTTTATATTTTACAAAGCAAATTCACTCTTCACTTACCAACCCAAGGTTATTTTGTTTAATTGAATCATTATCAACACTGATAGTTCCTGCGCAGTCCTCGAGATCGATACTCAGGATAATTCCTTTCATTACTACATCGGTGAAATAGTACACTTGTTATTTTCCCGATCAAGTTTTTGGCGCCGTTGCCGGGGACTGCCAAACTATCTGTTAATAATTATTCAATTGGAATTTTGTTGCTCTGCAACTAAAATTTTACTTTATTTTATTTGTTTATATCACTTTGCCTATCCTAACAACTGTCTAATAGTTTATGCGAGGTAAGGCCTCAGCTGAATTTCTTTTTGACGCAGAACCAGAACGATCGTTGCGAGCACGAATCAGAAAAGCCAGACACGACAGACTGGAAGTAACAGAAGAACCGCTGATAGTTTCTGATTCTGAGAAAGAGGGAACCGTTTCAATTCATTCGGAACACTCTGATTCTAAAAATTCTGATACCGAACTTGAAACTATGGCAGCTGATCCACCTCCTGCGGAGAGACTATTAGGTGATTACGGAGGAGCAAATGCCCCGCCTGGAAGGATGACAATCGTGAATCAACCAGTCAATGTTGCCCACTTTCAACTTCACCCCTCAACGATACGGCAACTAGAAAGGAGACCTTTCGCAGGAAAAATTAACGAAGATGCCAACAAGCATTTGCAAAGGTTTCTGACTATGACTACGTCGTTAAAGATTGAGGGACATTCTGAGGAAGCTAAGAAGCTGGTCATGTTTCCGTTTACATTGTCAGAAGATGCTGAAGAGTGGTTCTACTCTTTACCTGCTGGAAGCATCACAACTTGGCAACAGATGGAGACAACTTTTCTCAACGAGTACTTTCCGGCCTCTGTGTACATCCGAAAGAGGTACGACATAGTGAATTTTAAACAGAAGGAAGGAGAGTCACTTGGAGATGCGTATAAGAGGTTCAAACGATTGTTGGTTGCATGTCCTACTCATAATATGGATGCAACGGAGCAAATGCAGAATTTTGTGAATGGTCTTCGGCTGAAGACTAAGCAACTCATTGACACAGCAGCTGGTGGCTCAACCAACTTTACAACAGCCACTGGTATTAAAAAGATTATCGAAGCCATTGCAGCCAATGAGCACTTGGAGTTGTATGACCGCAGTGTTAGTCAACCCGAAGGGATAATTGACCTGAAATTGGCAAGCCAAGTGGTGAAGATGGAAGATCAAATAGCAGCTGAAGTAGAAAGGAGACTGAAGAAGATGGCTATTGATACCCAAACTGTGGCACAGGTTCAACAGGTTCAACCAACTCAAACTAGTAATTGCGAAATTTGTGGAGGACCTCATCTTACCGCACATTGCTTTGCTACCGCACAACAAATTGAGGAGATCAAGTTTCTTAGGCAGAACAACCCTTATTCAAACACATACAATCCGGGTTGGAAGAACCATCCAAATTTCTCATGGAAGGATCAACAAGGAAATGTGCAGAACCAACCACAACAACAACAGCCGTATCAACAACCTCAACAACAGTTTCAGCAACAGGTACCAAGAAAAGCTGATTGGGAGATTGCCATTGAGAAGATGGCCGCTCAAAGCTCTCAATTTCAAGAAGAGACTCGAAGTAATTTAAAAAACACAGGTGCTTCAATTAAGAATCTTGAAATACAAATGAGTCAGATAGCACAACAACTAGCGGGTTCTCCACAACAGGGAGTTTTACCAAGTTCTACGGTTACTAATCCAAGAGAAAATTATCATGTGAATGCGGTGACCACCAGGAATGGTAAGTCAAAAGAAATACCTGAGAAGAGTTCTGAAGAAGAAGACGTATTGCTTGAAGTTGATCTAGAGATAAAAGAAAATGAGGTTGCAAATGAAGAGGTCACTCATGATGAACGAGTGGTTAAAGATAAAGTGAATGATCAAAAACCGGCCGTCAAACTGCCATTCCCAACAAGAAATAAGAAGAAAGGGCAGCATGAGAAAAACTTTGAGAAGTTCTTGGAAATGTTTAAAAAGCTTGAGCTAAACATTCCTTTCTTGGAGGCGCTTGAGCAAATGCCTACCTACGCAAAGTTCATGAAAGACATCATCTCGAAGAAGCGGACCATAGAAACTAACCCGATTATTCTAACGGAAACTTGTAATGCCATTTTGCAGGGTATGAAGGTTCCGGTGAAAAAGAAGGATCGAGGTTCTCTGACCATTCCGTGTGCCATTGGAGATAGATCCTTCAAGAAAGCTCTAATTGATTTGGGAGCGAGTGTAAGTCTGATGCCGCTGTCTATCTATAAGAAGTTGGGGATAGGTAAAATTCAAGATACGAGAATGACACTCCAGTTTGCTGACCGCTCTGTGAAGAGACCCTATGGGATAGTAGAAGATGTGCTAGTAAAGATCGACAAGTTTATGTTTCCGGTGGATTTTGTCATTTTGGAAATGCCGGAAGATGAAGAGATACCAATCATTTTGGGGAGACCATTTTTAGAGACCGGGAGATGTTTGATCGACATAGAAGAAGGCACGATGACTTTGAAAGTGTATGATGAAGAGTTAAAAATTGATGTGCGAAACACCATGAAGTACAAGGATGAGGTTGCTACTAGCCAACATATTGAGACAATCGATCAAATATGTGAAAAGAAAAATTGCTTGACAACACAAAAATTACCCTTGGAAAGGGTGTTGAGCTTATCAATTTTTAACAAAGAGGAAGTAGTTAATGAGAAAGATATGGAAGTTTTAGCCATGACGGAAGCATCACCACCTTTTAAAGGTTATCGACACAACCGGTGGAAAGATTTAAGGCAACCCTTAGTGGAAGAAAAGAAAGATGAACAAAAGAAGGGAACCGAATTGAAACAACTACCGGAGAACCTCAAATATGTCGTCCTCGACACAGAGAATTTGAAGGGAATAAGCCCTACAATATGCATGCACAAAATTCTCATGGAAGATGATCACCAGCCGGTTGTCCAACCTCAACAACGACTTAACCCAACAATGAAGGAAGTAGTCAGAAAAGAGGTGCAACACGGCCGGCCGTGTGAGCTAGCACGGGCCGTGTTGCTCAATTTTCAGAAGCCAATACATTTTCCAGAGGAGCAACACGGGCAGCCGTGTGTGCCAACACGGGCCGTGTTGCATGCTTACATTTTTCCCATACATTTTCCAGGGGTGCAACACGGTCGGCCGTGTGGTCCAGCACGGGCCGTGTTGCAGTGCGTAACTCAGAATTTTTTTTTAAATTTAGAGACGTTGGAGTGGGGCCACACGTTTTTAAATACCTTTTAACCTCCCCCACTCACTTTTCAGCCACTTCATCTCCTCCAACCCTATTTTTCCCTCATATCTCCTAAACTCCATAACTTCTTTCACCTTAAACCTCATATTTCTTCATCATCTAACCATTATTTTTCAAAGTTCCTTCACAAAAGTTGAGCCGTTTCTCGCACTCTACACCGTGACGGTATTATTTTTCTCTATCTCCACTATTTTTTTTCGCTAACTTTTCAGGTGACCATTATGCCCCCAAAAGAGCCGAGCGAGGAAAGGCGGTGGTAGAGACCTCAAGGCCGAGACAAAGGGCCCGGAGGATGCCGAATGCACACGGAATTATTTTTGAGGATGATGACCATGTTGAAAGGTACAAGACTCACCTTAAAAGGAAGCTTGTACCTACAAGGTATGTTTGTGATGAGACTATGAGTGCTTTAGGAATTTTAGATGATGTATCCCAAATGTTCCACAATTTAGGTATTTTTGAATTTATGCATGCTGATGTGCCTACCTATGAACGCATCACTCTAGAGTTCCTAAGCACTGTTAAATTTAAATTGGAAAAAAATTGGACTGGTCATGTCTATGAATATTTTGGTACTATGAGTTTCCGACTTTATAACAAAGATTACTCGATGTCGGTTATTCAGCTTGGGCAATGCCTCCGGTTACCATTGGTAGGATCCGGGGCAGTGCCAAATGACTTTTCTGCAGGTTCCTTTTGGTCCTCTATTACAGGTTTACCACAGTACGAACCCCGGAGTGCAAAGGCATCATGGATTCAAAACCCGTGCTTCCGATATGCTCAAAAAGGGTTAGCATTCACCTTATTTGGACGAGGAGATAGTACAGGTGTAGCGGCAAAGCGGGAGCTATATTTGATGCATGCCATGGTTAATGAGGAACCAGTGAATGTGGCGGCATTCGCCGCGGACCATTTGGGTACCATGGGGCGTGCAAGCTCAGGAGCCATTTCTGTGGGAGGTATGATAACACAAATTGCTGACTGGTGTGGGTGTAGGCCGGTGTTGGACGGAGAAACCCCGATGCAGGCGTTGGGTAAGCTTGACCTCAATGCCCTGTGTACGCAAGGCATGCTCGAACAAAGCCGTCATGGGTATGTGTTGGTAAGCCGAACACGCCGGCTGTTCCGCTTACCGAACACTGATAAAACTAATGTTGATAACAATGAGAATTGGTTGTATACCTCTGTTGACCCCGAAGAGGCGGGAGAAGATGAATTTCTTGCAGGCGATACGAGGGAGGAAGATGCACCGGCAAGGGAGAGGGCTGTTCCTCACCCTCACACCTCTCACCACAGAGGTATGGGAGCCTCCTCTGCTGGATGGACACCCATGGACATGGATCAGTTCCGTGTTGAGCAGGCTCGCCAGGGAGCGGAGATTGATCGGATCGTGACAGAGCAGCTCCGTCAAGGGGCTGCCATTGATGATATTCAAAGGATGATGCAACATATGATGTTGCAATTTCCACAGCACCCTCCTCCGCAGTAGACACTGTAAGTCCCTCTTGCATTTGGGTTTAAACATTGGGGTCAATGTTTAGTTCAAGTGTGGGGGGGTTCATTTCATTGTTTTAATTTATTTTCCGTTTTGGTTTTTCATTTTTTGTTTAAGTTAATTTTCCTTTGATTTCTTTTATTTTCAACTGTTTGGATGTTGAGTTACAGATTGATGGATAAAAACCAGAGGCGTGATGGAAGGATGGTTAGTGGATGAAAGACACAACCCGAACTCACGCTCCCGAGGCACCCTGGAAATTTATGCAGTCGAAGAAAAACTATTGTTGGACACAGTGGGATGAAAACTGGATTGAGATAGAAGTATGGTACACCTGAACCAAGAAGAAGCTACATTACACAGAGAGTGCTTTGGAACCTACAAGTTTACCCACATGGTGAGATTACAAAAAAAAGCCAAATACTTAGAGATCATCATGAGAGTTAATCCAGGTATGACTCTATCGCTCTGGTTTTGCGTACGTTCTACTGACAGAGCACTGCATTATGACACACACTGAGGCACATTTTTGTTGTTTAACCTTGAGCCTTTCCAGCCACCCTTGTACGTTTTATCCGTTGCGAACCCCTTTGAGCCTTTAACCATTTTGTTTGTTTGTAAACCGCTTATGTTACCCTATGGCCAGAAAAGAAAAAAAAATATAAGAATCTCTTCTACCCTTGCTCGGTATAAATGTTATGGATTTTGGAAACTGTGTGAATTCTAAGTTTGGGGTGGTAAATCTAATACAATAGGGACAAGTGTGCGAAAAATCGTTACAAGAAAAGAGAAAAGAAAAATTGGAGGCTCTTTGAATGCTCCGGAAAAAGAAAAAAAAAAGAGAAAAGAAAAATAGAACTCATTAAAACGCACTTGTCCCAATTAAACGACTTGATTACATTTGAAATACTCAATCAGTTGAGTAAAGTTAAATAGTCGATGTCGAACCCCTGTATATCAAAATAAGCACAGGTACAAGAAACATAACAGGAGTGCCGAGCCCAAAAACCCCTTGTGTATCCGTTTGTTGTTTATCCCACCTGTCCTAAGCCCCGTTACAACCCTAAGTCCTCCAAAAGCGTGTGAATTATGTTTGTGCAATAGAAGTAGAATTTATTCAAAAACTAAGAGTCGATATTGCATATACTGAGTCTTTAGTGCTAACCCTGAGAGATTGTGTGAGATGTATGAAAAGCTTGCAGGTAAAGAGGTGCTGGACTGTGAGGTGTAGCGGATAGTTCGGATAGGGTGGCCAACGTCTTGACCATGAAGGTAGGAAACTCGGTGCGAATAACATCGGTTGTATAGTGGTGAAAAGGAATTTTGGGGTGACCTCTGTTTGTTGTCTCTTGCATCACTTGAGGACAAGCAATGAGATAAGTTTGGGGTTGTGATCGGTCACCATATTACTTGATTTTCATCATGTTCTCGGCCAAAATTCATCAATGTGGTAACCTTTTATTTTGAGTTTTAGTGTTTTAAGTATTTCATAGTTGAGTAAGTTTTATGCTTATTTTGCTTTTGGTGTTAATTTAAGTTTTTAGATGCGTTTGATGTCGTTTCCATGGTATTGTGCATGTTTCAGAAGTAGTTGAAGAGTCGGAAGTGCCAAGGCAACAATGGAAGAGTGAAAGAAAAAGAAATAAAATATAGAAGGAAATTCCTGGAGCCAAACACGGCTCGTGTCTCCTGACACGGCCCGTGCTGCAAGAAGACCTTCTTCCCATACAAAAACCAGGGGGCTGACACGGCCGACCGTGTTGCTTGGCACGGTCCGTGTCAGCAAGTCTGAAGGAAAATCAAAAATAAAATAATTGAAGAGCCAACACGGCCGGCCGTGTTGCTTGGCACGGCCCGTGTTGGCTAGCGCGCTGAATTTTTCTGATTTTCTATTTTCACTCATGAAGTGATCCCGAAGGGCAATTTTGACTTTTTGACTTGGCTGTAATGTGTACTACACTTTTTAGACCTAATGGAAAGACAAACGGAGGAGAAGAGGGGACGAGAGAATCAAGACTTTTGGAGGACGGAGATCATCAAGTGCGGAAGCAATTGAAGATCGAAGTTATCTAATCTCTTGTAATGTCTAATCTTATATTTGTACCTTCTTTGAATACGATAATGAGCTAAACCCCCCAATGCTAGGGGGGTGTCCCTGAATTGCTTTTGTAATGAACCTTTTTCCTACAATGTTATGAATGTCTATGTTTTTATGAAATCAATTTGTTATATCACGAGTGTAATGCTTGCCGTATTGGAAAATTAGGTATTGATTTGGAGGTAAAGGAGGTCTGACAAATCCCTTTATCACTATGTGTATAACAACATCGCTAATTTCGCTTAGGAATGAGGATCTAATAGTGATGATGGGATATTCTTGATATTCATACATGGGATTAATATTCTTTTGAATGGCTAAGGAATTGGGATTTAAAATTGAATGTTAATGGTTTCTGGCTAAGGAATTAGGGGAAACTACTCTTGAGAACCATATTGAATCATTCGAACATAGATATCATAAAATAAGGATTAAGTTTATTTCAGAGCAATTCATACACCCTTGATCTAGCATGTTTAACTTTTCTACATTCAAAAATTTCTATTTTGCCTTTATATTTTACAAAGCAAATTCACTCTTCACTTACCAACCCAAGGTTATTTTGTTTAATTGAATCATTATCAACACTGATAGTTCCTGCGCAGTCCTCGAGATCGATACTCAGGATAATTCCTTTCATTACTACATCGGTGAAATAGTACACTTGCTATTTTCCCGATCAGTCGTCAACAAAGTATGAGATTGAAAAATTCGCCGGTGTGAATGATTTTGGTTTGTGGCGCTTGAATATGCAAGTCCTACTGGTTCAACAAGGTTTATTGAAGCGTTGAAAGGGCCAGAGAAGATGGATGTTTCCCTAACGGAGAAAGAGAAGACAACAATGATTGAAAAAGCCTGTAACGCCGTCATATTAAGCCTTTGTGATAAGATTCTCCGTCAGGTCTCAAAGGAGAAGACGACAACGTGTGTATGGGGTAAACTCGAGGGTTTGTATATGACCAAATCCTTGGTCAATCTCCTCTACCTGAAGTAAGATTTGTATTCGTTCAGGATGAGTGGAGACAAAGTCTTGGCTGAGCAGCTGGATATGTTCAACAACTTGATGATGAAGATCATGTGTTGCTGCTGTTATGTATTATACCTAAGTATCATACTCACTTCAAAGAAAGCCTATTATATGCAAGAGTTCCTGACCTTTGAATAAGTTCAATCAACCTTGTATTCTAAGAACCTGAATGAAAGAAAGGAGCATAAACCATCTTCTGTTGGTGAAGGATTGTCCGTCAAAGGAAAGTCCTCAAAGAAAGATGGCAAGTATGAGAGGAAAAAGGGTAAAGTTCTACAAAATTATTATGGTGGTAATACTCCTACAATTAGGTGTTATCATTATAAGAAGAAGGGACATATAATAAACATGTTCCTTGAACGTCTGAATAATCATGGTGGAAAGGATAATGATAATGCTACCATTGTAGAAGATGATTATGAATCATCTAATATCCTAGTGGTTTCAAGAAGCGACTCTAGCAAGGAGTGGATTACGGATTCAGGTTGTACTTGGAACATGACTCCAAACAAATATGTGTTTGAGGAATTATGTGATCAAGATGGTGGATCAGTGTTGTTGGGAAATAATAGAGCCTGAAAGATTGCAGGAATTGGATATGTCAGATTCGAGCTCTATGATGAGTCAATAAGGCTATTGATTGATGTCAGGTATGTAACAGATCTTAAAAGGAATTTGATTTCTCTTGGTGAATTCGACAAGAAAGGATATGTTTCAAAGGAGAACAAAGTATCCTAAGGCTAATGAAGGGGTAGAAGGAAGTCTTGAGAGGCGCCAAGAGGCAGGGCATGTATACCCTTGAGGATGAGGTTGTAAGTGTTTCAGCAAATGTGGCATCCGCAAAACCTATGTCGAAGACTGAGCTATGGCACAAGAGACTTATCCATGTCAGGGAAAGAGGCCTGATCGAATTATCGAAGAAAAATCTTCTATATGGTGGCAAGGTTGAAAAACTGTAGTTTTGTGAACCTTGTGTATTTGGTATATCATGTAGGGTGAAGTTTAAAAAAGGTAAACAAAGAACACATGGATCCCTTAATTACGTTCATGGTGATCTTTAGGGACCTGCAAGAAATCGTTTACACTCAGGTGCGAGATATTTCCTATCCATAGTTGATGATTACTCACGAAACTTATGGGTATTAATTCAGAAATCTAAGGATGGAACTTTTGAAAATTTCAAAAGTAACCTGGTCGAAAACCAAACTGGTAGGAAGGTCAAGAGGTTGAGGATCGATAATGGTCTTGAATTTTGTATTTCGCTTTTGACAGTTATTGTGTTGTGTCTAGTATTACAAGGCACAAAACTAAGACAGGAACTCCCCTACAAAATGGTTTGGCGAAAATGTTTAATTGAACCATTCTAGAAAGAGTGAGGTGCATGTTGGTTACGGGATTAAAGAAGGTGTTTTGGGCAGAAGTTGTTGTGACTGCATCATACTTGATAAATAGGTGCCCCCAACTTCCTTGAGGATAAAGTCACTTAAAGAAGTTTGGTTGGGACATCCACCTAATCTCGACAGACTTACAATATTTGGTGTGTCGCCTATGCTCACATTAGGCAAGACAAGGTTGAACCTAGAGCTCTGAGATGTATGTTTCTTGAATACCCTGGAGAAGTCAAAACTTATAGGTTGTGGTGCCTAGAGCCAGGTCACATGAGGTGTATCATAAGTTGAGATGTAATTTTCAATGAAGCAGAAATGGCATTCAAGAAAACTGATGATGTTGGTCGAAATACAAAGATCTCTAAAGAGGAGCTGGAACAGGAAGAGATTCTTATTTAGGTGAAGCATAATGATGATGAATTTCATAACACAACTGAAGTCACAGAACAAGCACAAGTTGCTGACGAAGTTGAGGAGACTGGTAATGTCATTCATTTTTCCAACATCAGTTTTTTCTACTCCTTCATAGATATGTCAGTCATTTTTCCTAAAGGCAAAGTGAGAAAAGAAGTTAGTGGAATGCATGATGGTATTCCAAGTGGTACACAAAGCAAATAAATAATCATTACCCAAGAAAGAAACATTTTTCTCTTCGGGTAGAGACAATAGATTCCAGACCTTTATCATACGGAAGGAATCTAAGATGGCCAAAGATCTAACATCATGGTTGTTTAATTTATCAAAATCAAACCCAGATATTGAAAGAGGATTCCCAGTCCAATAGATAGGAAAACGGTAAGACCCGTCTAGCGCATATATTACTTGAGGATATCTCGATCCATACCTAATTCGTAGAAACCGGTCTTTAAAACCTTTATAGTTGGTGGTGTAGGCTTGGAGAAAACTCTTACCGGGAAGGCCACTATTAGTTACCTATCCACCCTTTTCAACACATTTGATTTCAAAAAAGGAGAAAAATAAGCCTATGATAGGTTGTATATCTATGGCCTCGCAGACTATTTTGAAAGCCTTGATAAACCCTCGACTATTGGGACGAAGTTTAGAAGGGGCGACATTTAGGGTTTTTAGTAAATCAGATTCAAAATCGGTAAAGGGAAGGTGGATATTAAAATCTTCCATTACCCCGACATATAAATGAAAATATTCATCTTTAACTCCCCTAAAATGAGTTATGCAAACATATTCCCCTGGAATACATGGCTCCAAAATAACATCGTTTTCGTTCCCAATAGAATATACGTTCTT
Organism: Lathyrus oleraceus; assembly: GCF_024323335.1. Lineage (NCBI taxonomy): Eukaryota > Viridiplantae > Streptophyta > Magnoliopsida > Fabales > Fabaceae > Lathyrus > Lathyrus oleraceus. The sequence continues at coordinate 487,816,003 of NC_066582.1, read as the reverse complement.
CAAAGACCAAAGTTTAGTTATCTCCAACTCGTCTATAGAGTTGCGATCATAACTCATTACTTCTTGATCAAATGAATCCATAATCTCCATCGGCACCTCTACAGATGAATCTGATGAAAAAGTGTCAGAATCAAAATCGCTAAAAGAGGCATAAATATCATCGTAAGCCTCCTTTATAATCCCATCAAAGTCAGTCCGGGTTAAAGGATATCTATACCCTCTCACATAAAAATCCCAAAGATCTTTTATTTCGCGGGCACTCAAGGTTCTTAATGCTTTGGTGTTCTCGTCACATGCATCAACAATAGTCATTGAATAAAAGAATGAGGAAGCGAAAATAAAATGTACCTGGTCTTGAAGAACAAACGAGAACTCTGAAAATTGCTTAGAAAAGATAAAGATTTCTTCCAATGAAAGATAAACCAGAGGACAAAAAGATGGTATAATTAGTACAAGTTGGGTCCGATGACAAGGCTAAGATGCCATTTGAAGGGTCATGATAAAAAATTACATGGTGATATATTATGGCAGAGAGTTATAATTAGAGAAGAGGCGGACGTTACATGACAACTATAAGGGCGACATACGTTATTGATAGATGAATTTATGAAAGATATGGAGAGTTAAGCAAAAGGAGGAGATAATGAGATGAAAACTTATAAATAAGAGGATGTTCAGAGGATAAAAGACAAGCAAAAACGAGACAAACATACATAACAGACACTCAACTATTCATTTTAGGCTCTTGACTTAGAACGAGGAAGTCTAATATTTTAGTGTTTTTTAGCAAGAACAAAAACAACCTTAAAATTTGATTTTATGGATGGATATGTTGTTAAAATAGCCTTAATTTGTACTAAATTTAAGCTAATATATCTATTTAAATCAAACGAACAACACAATAAAAAAAATTCAAGGCATCAAAATGACCAACAATACTGTGCCGTATTAAAATGGGAAAATAACAAAAATAACTATAAAAATTTTATAAGTTACTTATATAAATAAAAAAGAAAAACAATTTAAATAATGTTTCAAGACTAAAAATTGAACTTAAACTATCCTCACTAATAGATGAAGCACAAAAGTAACTACAAGCAAGATTTAGCATACACAAGATTCCCCTTAATTTCAACCAACATATTTAGTTGTTAAAGGCTTAAGATGTACCTTGATTGTTTCTGAGCAATCACCAATGAAAAACACATTTTCACATCCCTTCGCTCTAAACTATTCTTCAGTTTCTAGTATCGGACCTTTTAGCATGCACATAGATCAATCACAGCTTCTATCAATTACCCATAAACTAAAGGAAGATACTACTTATCTTCACTACAATTGAAACAGACATGAAGTGAAGAAGATCAAACTAGACAAATGTGTTTCAAGATTGCAATTGAATAAAACAACACCTAACTAATTTGTTATACAAAGTCCCTTATAATTAGAAGAGTTGTAATACCAATAGATCAGATAATCAATACATGGGGCATAAAATCTTCATTATTAAGACTGCTATGACCATGACAATGAAACTCAACAGAACATAAAAACATACAAAACAATAGTTCTATAGACAAATCAATTTTCACCTACATTATCAAAAAAAATTATAAACACCAACACAAATAAAATATACCTTTACAAAATTTTAATATACAAAAGCATTCACATTCAAAGACTCATGACACTCTTAATAATCTTGAGTAAATCTCTGAGACTTAATCAAATCCAATTTTTAGATAAATAAGTATAAAATCCACAACTTTTCTTGTTGATAACTATTGAATCCTAAATTATTTTCTCATCGAAACTAAACCTTATTATTGTTCTATATTAATACAATTGATTGAGAGATAAGGAGAAAAAAAAGGGAGAGATTTTAAAATTGAGTGAGTTTTAGGGTTTTGCAAGAAAGAGTTGGAACATTGAGAAAATTCATAAATTTCTAAGAGATAAGAGATAGAGAGGAAAAAATTAACTTTAATCCTGATAAAGAGGAGGACGACAGACAACACATGGAGAACCGAGGATGGTGAATGAAGAAGTGAAGATGGTGAACGGAGAACGAATGATGGTTGACCAATACGAGAGAAAGAATTTGAGTTTTCTGAGTGAGTAACACGATGGTTTTAATTTTGAAAGCTTTCTCATTTTTTAATAAATTTAGATGATATATTTCTAATTTATTGAATATGTATAATATTGCCAGTATATTACAAATACTGCTAATATTAATATAATTAATAATTAACGGGTAATGCTAACTTGTGCCACAATGACACATGTTAAGAAATTCATAAATAGAAAGTTTGTATTAGAAAAAGTAATAAAAAATTTAATTATAAAATTTTGATAAAGGCAATACATAAGTTCCAAGAAAACATTTCTACAATTATAGCATTACCCATAATTAATCAATAAAAGTGAAAAGGTGGAAAAATAAAACAATGAAAGAGGAAAAAAAGTGGGGGAAAAAGGAAAAAAGTAGCAATTTGAATCTTAAAAAAAGTAGCGCTTATGATTAATCAAATTAATTGCGACAATTCACCATAACGATAATGGGTGTTGAACGAGGACGGTTCTTTGGTAATAGTTGCAATTATGTTACTCAACATGTCTAGAAAATCTATGACTGTTGGCCCTAACTGTGGTGACAAACGCCTCAGTCCAAGATTAAGGGCAGTTTTGTGCGAATTGTCGTAACTCATGTGTCATAAATCTCATTTTTTCTTGTAGTGCTTTAAATTTTGTGAGATATTGGATCGAATTTTAGTATGGTCGAAGGGTAGCTTCTTTGTTCAACAAACTCGATAGGACCTTAGCATGCCATCGAAGTTTGTTCACATGTTGTAGTCTAAGTATGCTAGGATTGTTAGCATGTCGAATTGGGCCTGTTTGTTATGCCCAATTGCTTAAGTTAGCTTGTTCTCTAAGTTAATTTGTGTAATGGGCATGTGCGTAAAATCTCATTAGTTTAGTATGTTAGTTTTCTAATAAAAAGGATACTAGTCTCTCATCATTGCAAAAGGCAAATCCTAATTATGGTGAGAGAGATTATTTGTCATTCTGTAACACTTGTAATCTTGTTTCAAAGAGAAAGTAAAGAATAACACTTTATAACCAATTTCATTGTGTTATTATTTTTTTCTTACCCTTGTGGGTTTCTTACTGATCAAGAAACCAATAATACTTTGTAATTCCGTCATCGTTTTCACAACAAATTAGTGCAGTGAGCGCGGTGAAGATGTCGTCAATAAAATATGAGATTGAAAAGTTCACCGGAGTGAACGATTTCGGTATGTGGCTCTTGAAGATGAAAGCCTTACTGGTTCAACAGGGTTGTTTAGAAGCATTAAAGGGAGCCACAACTATGGACGCTACGCTAAAGGATAAAGAAAAATTGACTATGGTAGAGAAAGCCCACGACGTCATCTTATTGAGTCTTGGTGATAAGGTTCTTCCACAGGTTTAAGGAGACGGCGACGTTGGTTCCTTGGGAGAAACTTGAAATTTTGTACATGACCAAATCATTGGTCAATCGCCTATACTTAAAGCAAGCTCTGTATTCATTCAAGCTGAGTCAAGACAAAGTTTTGGCTGAGCAGTTAGATATGCTCAATAAGCTGACTCTTGATCTTAAAAATGTCAATGTAAAAATCGAGGATGAAGATCAAGCGCTATTACTGTTGTGTGTTTTTCCTAGAACACATGCTCACTTCAAAGAAACTCTCTTGTATGGAAGAAAGTCTCTGACCTTTGAAGAAGTCCAATCAGCCTTATAATATAAGGATTTGAAAAAACAAAAGGAACACAAGACATCTTCGATTGGTGAAGGTTTGTTGGTTAAGGCGAAGAAGGGTAAAAGCCAACAAAAGTCTTATAGTGGTGATGCATCTGGTATTCAATGTTATCACTGTAAGAAGATGGGTCATATAAGAAAAGTGTGTCCTAAACGCCTGAAAGATCACGAAGGTAAGGATAATGGCAACACAACCATTGTTCAAGATGATTTTGAGTCATCTGATATTCTTGTGGTTTCAAGCGGCAACTCAAGTAAAGAGTGGATTATGGATTCAGGTTGCACTTGACACATGACTTCAATCAAAGACTTATTCGAGGAACTACATGATCAAGATGGTGGATTTGTATTGCTTGGAAAAAATAAAGCTGACAAGATTGCAAGTGTTGGATTTGTGAGATTCAAGCTCCATGATGAGTCAATAAGGTTGTTAGCTGAAGTCAGGTATGTACCTTTGTCGAATAGAAATTTGATTTCTCTTAGTGAATTCGACAAGAAAGGATATGTTTTCTAAGGAGAGAAAAGTATTCTAAAAGTCATAAGTGGGTTGAAGGAAGTCTTAATAGGCGTGAAGATACAAGGCTTGTGTACCCTTGAGGCTGAAGTTGTCAGTGGTTCTGCGGATGTTGCATTCACAAAACATTTGTCGAAGACAGAAGTTTGGCGCATGAGATTGGGCCATGTCAGTGAAAGGGGTCTGGTCGAATTGGGGAAATAAAATTTACTTGGTGAAGACAAAGTCAAAAAGATGAAGTTTTGTGAACCCTGTGTACTTGGAAAATTTTGCAGAGTGAAGTTCAATAAAGGCAAACAAAGAACACATGGATCCCTTGATTACATCCATGTTGATATTTGGGGACCTACGCGGTGTCCATTACATTCAGGAGCAAGGTATTTTCTATCCATAGTTGATGATTATTCCATAAAGTTATGGGTATTCATCCAGAAGACTAAGGATGCAAATTTTGAGAACTTCAAAAGTTGGAAGACTTTGATTGAAAATCAGACTGGCAGGAAGGTCAAGAACCGACAATGGCCTTAAAATTTGCAATGAGGCATTCAATAATTTTTGTGCAGCCTCTAGTATTGCAAGGCACATAAATATTGTAGGTATTCCTCCAAAAAATGGTTTGGATGAAAGGTTTAATCGAACCATTTTAGAAAGAGCTAGATGCATGTTTACTAGTGCTGGGTTAAAGAAGGTGTTTTGGGCAGAGGTTGTTTCGGCAGCAACATACCTGATAAATAGATGTCCTTTGACTATGTTAGATATGAAGAAACCTGAAGAAATTTGGTCGGAACATCCACCAAATCTCGACAAACTTAGAGTATTTGGCTGCATAGCCTATGCTCACATTAGGCAGGACAAGGTCGAACCTAAAGCTCTGAGATGCATGTTCATGGGATACCCTGAAGGAGTAAAAGCTTATAGGCTATGATGCCTAGAGCCAGGTCACAGGACGTGTATCACTAGTTGATATGTAGTTTTCAATGAAGTTGAGATGGCTTTTAAGAAAACTGATTACGTTAGTCGAAGTGCACAAATGTCTGAAGAAGAGATTCATGTGGAGGTGGAGCATGTCGATTATGAATTGCATATCCTAAATCAAGTTGAAGAAGAAGGACAAGATGTTGAAGATACTGAGAAAGATGAGGAAATTCTCGATGACTACATGTTGGCAAGACATAGGCCAAGAAGAGTCATAAAGCCACCTCAAAGACTTATGTATGCAAATCTTATAGCTTATGCCTTAATCTCTGCAAGTGAGTACTGTACGAAGAACCCAGAGACTATAAGAAAGTTATGAGAATTCGAAATAAGACTGACTGGATGAAGGCCATGTATGATGAGATGAAGTCTCTTCATGATAACCACACTTGGGAACTGATCAAGAAACCTGTTGGATCCATGCTAGTTAGGTGTAAGTGGATTTTCAAAGTTAAGTAAGGAATCGAAGGAGTGACGTCGAAGAGATACAAGTCAAGATTGGTCGCAAGGGGTTTCACTCAGAAATAAGGTGTCGACTTCATTGATGTATTCTCTCCTATTGTGAAGTAAAGGTCTGTTTGAATGTTACTTGCCATAGTGGCACAGTTTGACCTAGAACTATAAAAAATGGATGTGAAACCTGCTTTCTTGTATGGAGATCCAGATGAAACAATCCTGATGAGGCAACCTGAAGGGTATGTAGAAAAGGGTAAGGAAGATTATGTGTGCAAGCTTAATAAATCTTTATATGGGCTAAAACAATATTCTCAACAGTGGAATAATAAATTCAACAAGTTCATGGCACATATAGGTTTCATTAGACGTCAGTTCGACCATTGTGTTTACTTCAGATTTTGACCTGGAAATTCATTTGTGATTTTGTTGCTTTATGTGGATGATATTCTCAAAGCAAGCAACAATGTCGAGGATGTAATGAAGGTGAAGGCTGAACTCAATAAGAAGTTCGATATGAAGGATTTGGGAGTAGCATCCAGGATTTTGGGGATTGACATCAGAAGAGAAAGAAAACACACAAAATTATGCTTATCTCAAGAGACATACCTACGTAAGGTTCTCGAAAAGTTTGGTATGTCAAATTCAAAGCCTGTTGTGACTCCGAAAAACCCCCAATTCAAGTTAAGTATAGATCAGTGTCCTAGTACTGAGGTCGAAAGAGCTTATTTGAATAGCATCCCATAGGCTAACGTAGTAGGTTCTTTTATGTATGTTATGGTTTGTACTAGACCCGACATAGTATATCCAGTAAGTCTTGTAAACAGGTACATGGTGAATCCTGGAAAGGCTCACTAGAAAGCATTGAAGTGGATTCTAAAGTACATAAATGAGTCTCTAAATAGACTACTGATTTATGGTGGAGCATGTGGTGAAAATAGTAAAGTAGAAATCGAAGGGTATGTCGACTCTGATTATGCAGGTTGTATGGATTCCAAAAAATCTATTTCTGATATGTGTTCACTATATTTGGCCCAACAATTAATTAGAAAGTAACACTTCATAAGTTCGTTGCCTTATCAACCACTGAAGTGAAATATATCACCCTCGCTGAAGTTGTGAAAGAAGCATTGTGGCTTGAAGGGTTTGCTAAGGAACTAAAACTTCAAGGCCGAGTTATCATTGTTAAATATGATAGTCAAAGTGCTATACACCTGTCAAAGAATTCATCTTATCATGAGCGAACCAAGCACATCGATGTGGGGCTACATTTCGTCAGAGGGGTAATCGAGCGTGAAGAAGTCCAAGTGCTAAAGGTTTCGACAGATCACAATGCTGCTGATATGATCATCAAGACATTACCAAGTTGCAAGTTTTTCCATTGTATGCACTTGATAAAGCTCCATGAAGAAAGATAGTTTGTTCCCTTGATGTTATAGAGTTTGTTTCAAGGCGGAGATTTGTGAGTTATTGGATCGAACTTTAGTATGGTTGAAGGGTAGCTTCTTGATTCGAAAACTCAACAGGACCTTATCATGCCATTGAAGTCTGTTCACATGTTGTAGTTGAAGTATGCTAGGAGTGTTAGCATGTCGAATTGGGCTTATTTGTCATGTCCAATTGTTTAAGTTAGCTTGCTCTCTAAGTTAACTTGTGTAATGAGCTTGTGTGTAAAAGTCCATTAGTTTAGTATATTAGTTTTCTTATAAATAGCATATTAGTCTCTCATCATTGTAAAAGGTAAATCCTAATTAGGGTGAAAGATGTTATTTGCTATTCTCTAACACTTGTAATCTTGTTTCAAAGAGAAAGTAAAGAATAACAGTTTATAACCAATTTCATTGTGTTCTTATTGTTTTCTTCTTTCTATCCTTGTGAGTTTCTTACCGATCAAAAAATCAATTATACTTTGTAATCCGACATCGTTTTCACAACAAATTTAGTAAAAAGAATTAAGAGTGCAAGACTAAAAATTATTAAGAGAAACATGTCTGTCTAAATTAACAATGGATACTTTAACAAATGATTTATTTTGCATTCGAAAAAAAATAGATTTGTTTCGTATGTTGATTTAATCAAGGGATGTAAATTTTAATTTTGTGCTATAAAATAAAGAGTTTAATGATAATGCACTATCAGTATAAAAAAATATTACACATATATTTAATCAAAGTATTTTAAAGTGTCAAATCATATAAATAATTTAAAATTTAGTAGTTAAATTAATTAAATATATGATTGTTATTGATTGACAATCTAAAAATAATTTAGACTGGTCGGCATACCATCCATTTTCTTTAAAATAAATTACTCACTTTGAATGAATTAGAAATATCGATGACAATTGTAAAATATATATATATATATATATATATATATATATATATATATATATATATATATATATTGATGGCAATATACTTTTGGGTATAACATGTGACCCTTTTGTATGAGCCAAAAGTTTGGAGTGAAGTGGCCTGGTCTATGCATAGACTTTTGTAATGCTCATAAAATTTACGATTTTAAACTAAGAAAGGTAATCATTATTGTTATTTTTCACACAATGATTTTCATTTTACCTATAATATCCTTAATTATATCCTACATTCATTTTACTTTTTCTCTCTATGTAATAACTGCATAGGGGTAATTTTGACAAAAGTGCATTTAATACAATCTTAAACTCTGCAAGTGACAATTAAAAAGAAACAAAAATTTATCAAAAAAGTGACACTTAAAAAGGAACGGATGGAGTATCATTTACGAGTATTATGTTACTCTTATTCTCAAATTATATTATTCTAAAAAAATATTTATTTTAAGGCATAAAAAAATGAGATTAATTATTATACACTGTCAGTGTAAAATTTTTACACCGTCGATTCATCATCATCATCCGTTTGTATTATTTTATAGATTTTTAAAATAAAAATCAAACTTCTTTTAATATCCGACGTTTATAATTAATTGATGGTATAAAATCTTTTTACACTGTCAATGTATTTCAATTAAACTCTAAAAAAACATTACAAATAATACACTTTAGATATTTTCTCTTGAACCTGCAATCGAATATAGATCTTTTAATGCCCTTTTCTAGTTTCACAGCGGAACAAATATTCCTAGGATGCTTTTTGAGAGTAGGTAGCGTTGGCAATGCAATAATGGATCATAATGAGTAGAAGACAACAAAACATGAATGAAAGGGGAAAACAAAATGACAACAATATATTTCAAGTCCGTTATCTGTAGCAGATGCCTTACATTACAACAATATTAAACTTTATTTCATTTTTTTTAGCATAGGTTTCACTAAGTTCAAGAATTAAAAGACAAAACATAAGTATTTGTTACTCTTGTTATAATTATATATAGGAAAATTATTTGTTATTCCGAAGTTAAGTTGTTAATTTTGTCAATGTATATTAAAGAGGCATCAAAGAGATATAATATAGAGTGATATAAAAGGTAAAGTGTGTACCGATAACAACGGGCCCTATAGTAAGTACAATGTACATGAGGGTAGGCTACATTATTTTAGAAAAATGTTATTCCTAAGTTAAAAAATATACTAGACCGTATTTTACTGTTCATCGTATTGATGAAGAGTAAAATATTATAATAAAATATTATTTTACAAAAATATATATTAAAAAATTTTTATTAAAGAATATTGTGTGATTAATCAACTTTATAATTTTATTAGCCAACATTTAATATTTAATTAACCAATTTTATTTTAATGCTAAAAGTTATTTTTATATTTGGATGTTTATTAACCAACTTCATAACTTCGTTAACCAATTTTTTACATTTCATTAACCAATTTTGTTTTACCACTAAAAACTATTTTTAATATCCGAACATTCATTAACCAACTTTATTTTAATATACAAATCATTATTCATGCAGTGTACACAGATACTGTTCATGTGTGTGCATTATTCACATGGTACTATTCATGCACTGTTCATGTACGGTTTTACTGTTCACGACACTGGTCACTGTATTTGTGAATAATGTATACGGTGTACGTGTAAGTTTAAGTGTAAGAATAGCAATGATGATAAATGAATGTGACTTCCAAACATTTTATTAGTTACATTAAAGAAAATTAATCAGCTATGTGAAGATGTATCATTGTTCTTCGATATCTTCCAATAAGATGGGGGCTATGTGAGGTGTATCATTGTTTTCTGGTATCTTTCTATAAGATGAAGTTTGATAAATGTTAAAACTATTAAATGTTTTGAATATAGTGTCTTAGTAAAGTTACCGACTGGTTGTTATTGTGAAGTAATCGAAGAAGATGTAACACTCATATATGAGAGAGGGAGTACATCGAGTTTATAGTGATTCAACATGTTCGTCCTCACTTTGTGTCTACTCCACTCTCCAATGATTTCCAAGCGAAAATTTGTAGTACGTCGAATTTACAGTGGTTCAACACGTTCGTCCTCGCTTTGTGCCTACTCCATTCTCCAATGATTTTCAATTGAAAATTTGTAGTACGTTGAATTTATAGTGGTTCAACACGTTCGTCCTCGCTTTGTGCTTACTCCACTCTCCAATAATTTCCAATTGAAAATTTGTAGTCTTCCACTACGGTTTAAATTTTTTTATAGAGTCTTTTAATGTAATCATAACATTCAAGATAATGTTAAAAATTAAACAATCTTCAATATGAATCTTCTTTTCGAATGTATACAACATTTGAAACTGGTATCTGCAAGATTTTCACTCGATCTCCACTCCAATCTTCCAAATTCAAGAATTATGCTTTAAGCATCTCTTCCATAAAAACTTCTCATAAGTCTTATTGGTTCCTTGTCTGAGCCTTTATTTGTCTAATGGCAGTAGAAAATCTAGCTCTATATGTAGCAACTTTCACATTGTTCTACCAAAGAAATCTTGGAGAAAAAACTCCTTCTTTTTCATAGTTGGATTGCCAATTCCAACCACAACCATAAAGATGTCAACCTGAAAATCTTTAAACCTTCACAAAACATTAATCACAAGTGAATGTTCTCACATCGATCTCACACTTTAGATTTAGAAGGTAAGCAATACAATAATGGTAGAAACTAGAGGTTGATGATGAAGAGAAATTCCAGCTGCAATCTTTAAAAAAAAAATCAAAATGCTTTTTTTAAACTAGATAGAAAAATGTGTTATGTGTTCTAAATCATAGATTGTGATAAGAGAGATTTATAAAAATTATTTATATATATGTTGGAGATGAGTCACAAATAAATTATAGAAAATATCCATTTGATTGGAGTCAAAAGCAAATTGTATGAGTCAAGTAAAGAGAGTGAATGATTTGAATCAAAAATTAAAAACCAAGAAAATTGCTTATATGGTTTGATTTATACCTTTTATAATTTGAGTCATAAATACATAACCAAAATCTAAAATTTGCATCCAAGATTTGATTCGATTCAAGCCTTTTTTTATGATTCGAATCAAGACCTCCATGATTCGAGTCAGACTTTTCTATGACTCGAATCAAACACACAGAAGCAAAATCATGTTTTTAAGATTCCATAATTTATTTGAGTCACCCTTTATGATTTGAGCCAAACACATATAATCAATTTCTGATTTTTGACATTAAAATTGATTCGAGTAAACCAATTCCATGATTCCAATCACATTTCAAAAAATTCAAATTTTAACAAAAATGAAGTGCTAATTTGACTCAATACTTGGCATGATTAGCACACAACCCTAGAATGTGCAACTATGTGAGAAAACTCAATTACAACATATAAACCAAAATACTATATTGACAAGCAACATAACATAAACTAGGACAAACCCTATGAGGCAGAGCTACTTCACATATAATGACTTTTGTAACTTACTAACTTGATTTGGTTTGTAAGATTCACCTACTTAAGCACAAACATGCAAAATATTCTTTCAATTCTCAATGGAGAAACACATAATTCACATTTCGCATATGCAATAACCCATATTGATTTATATGAAGGGAATGATGATCTTAATTATACTCAACCTGGAAACAAGGAAAATATGGAAATATATTCCTAACCTTAAATATAGTTACAATCTTTGACAATTGGTCTGGATTTACATGTATTAATAAGAGTGTTGGTTCTTTCCTTGACTTTATAATGTTGGGTCATCAATTTTTTGGATGTCAATATGAGGGAGCATTTTTCGTTGGGGCCTTTCTTTATGAGCAATACGCCTTGTGAGAGACACATCACATACTCACACAAAACCTTAAAGAGATAGGTGTATGAGTTCTCTCACTTATAAAATGCTAAATCTTCATTTTTCTAATCAATATGAGATTTCTACCTCATACTTGATTCTTAACACTTCCAACTCACATTTGTTTTTCTCAACACTCACCCCCAAGTGTGAGTTTATCCACAATACTCCTCATCAAGCAGAAGCTCTTTCATCCATACGCTTGTACCATCGTTTACACTTTTCAACAAGACATGTCTCCTACCCACCACCACGTGGAAAGGACTTTCAATACAAGGAAGTCGGTCCCTCACTCGAACTAAATATTTTTGATACCACTATTATATCATCAAATTGGAGGTTTAACATGAATGTTGGGGATATCCGATCCTTCATTTTAACCAACGTCTCATGATACCAATATTAGGTCATCAATATTGGAGGAACAATACGAGGGAGAATTTTTATATTGGGGAATTTCTTAATGAGAAACACACCACATACTCACCCAAAACCTTAAGGTGATAGGTGTATGAATTCTCTCACTTATAAAATGTCTGATCTTCATTTTTCTAATCAATGTGGGACTTCTACCTCACACTTGATTCTCAACACTTCTAATTCATCTGCTTTTATCAACACTCATCTCAAGTGTGAGTCTATCCACAATGCTCCCCCTCAAGCAAAAACTATTTCATCCACATATACTTGTATCACCGTTGACACTTTTTTAACGGGATATGTCTCTTACTCACCACCATGTGGGGATGACTTTTCCCAACATATAAATCCATTTAAACGAAAATAGGTTGTATACTTGGTGGAAAATCAACCAAAATCCATGTATAATTATTCTTAAGAGCGTCGATTTTAACAACCATGGCATGAATCCAATACTTTGATTATATAGCCTCAAAATATAAACTAGGTTAAATGTATGTGGAAAGAGACATAGAAAAATGACACTGAGAATTTGACAAGGTAGAATTAAATATGAAGTAAGAGATTGGATAAGAAGTATCTTTAGTAGACGAGCTTGATTATTTAATTAATGAATTGGACTCAAAATCATTTAAGCAAGTTAACAGATGTGTCAACCTTGTAGATCTTCTTAATATACATTGGTGATTTTTAAGGTTAAGTGGTGTATTTGGATATGATATGGTGTTTGTAGGATGAGAGATTGAGGAGTGTATAATAGGTTGATATATGAATTATGTAGCTAATGTGAAAGAGATAAGTGTAAATTTTGTGAATCATTAGGTAATACACAAAAATCAAAGGATAGAAATGTGAGTTGTAAGTCATGACGAGGCAAAATACAAAAATATGGTGTAAAGTTATATGTGTATAATGTAAAGAAAAATTGTAATTAATAGGTACACGGTCAAGGGTATAAGAATGAGTGGGATTAGTTTGTATAATGGTAGTGAAGTTAACAAGATATATATGTTGTAGTTGTGATATATATCTTGGGGGGAGGAGTTTTTCTAGAATGTAAAGGATTAGAAATATCTATGGAATATGATTGTCACGTTTGAGTGGTTAATGCAGGACCAATAGAGGTATATGAGACTGTCGCGACGCGAAAAATTCCCGAGCGTAAGGAATGCTCGAAATATAAACAAAACAGAGTCGCCAACAAACTTTATTTATTCCCAAAGAAGGAAAGAGAAAATATTGATAAAACCCACGAAAAAACAAAAAGAAATAGTTGTCGCAATCAAATCGGATTCGGGAGTCGGTTATGCAAGGGGAAGGTATTAGCACCCCTCACATCTAATGTACTTAATATGATCCATTTAGTTAGTTTCGTGTAAGAATGTTAGTGTGATATTATTTGCGATATTCTACTTTATCGAGTGAGAAAAGAGAAAGAAAGACGTTTTTTTATTAAAGGGGTGTTTTTTACATTAATGTGCCTAACAAAATTTCTTAATCATGCTCCTACGTATCTTCAGGTGCAATGGATAACTTAAGGCTACGTAGTTATACTAAAAGAGAACTACTGGATTGATTGCTTCTAAGGAGTGATCCTTTAGACATATCAGGTGATTAAACCTTTACTTGTTGCTCGCTCTTGGAGGCGGAAGTCTTTGTTTGTTTCACATCAATATGTATAAAGCATACTAATTTCTGAAAATGTTTTCGGGGTCGCGCAAGGGCGAAAAAACAAGTTTGATTTGTTTGAGTTGGTTTTAAGTGGAAAGAGACATCCAAACAGGGATCTCCACTACAGTACTTAAATTCCCGAAAAGAAAGAGGCATAAGCCCAATCACTCTCTTTTCATCCAAAACTTTATTTATGAAAATATATGGTGAATTAGGTCAAAGTTCATTAACGAAAGATGATTATTCAGACATGGAGCTCTACTGTAGTGTCCTAATAATAGGGAAAAAAAGGTCTATACCCAATCAATCTTTTTCTTCTATAAGAGAATGTTATATATAAGCTTTGAATGTTATATACTATTGTGATTGAGATTGCTTTTATGTTTTTGTATTGTTGAGAATGTTATATGTTGTTGTTGTTGTTTTTTATGTTGTGATCGACTTAGCAATATTTTGTTTTTATAACGTGACTTAGTAAAACTTTGAATATTATATGTTGTTGTGATGACTTAGCAAAATTTTGAATGTTATATGTTGTTATGATTGAGATTGCTATTGCTTTTGTATTTTTGTGTTGTTGAGAATCTTACATGTTGTTGTTGCTTTTACTGTAGTGACTTAACAATATTTTGTTATGTTGAATTCTATATTTTGTTGTTGTTGTTGTTGTTGTTGTTGTTGTTTTTATTATTGTTGTTAGTGTTATTGTTTTAATTTTTGTTGTTGAGAATGTTATATATGTTATTATTTGTCGTTGTGCTCTAGCTGATGCAAAATAAATTTCCCTGATTGATTCCTTGTGCATATCTCATTTTGTTCAATCCAACATGTCTATATCACACTGGAGTGACAAAAAATATATTTGAGTTTATTATATCTGAAGGAGAAGAGCGATCCAAAACGCAGCGGAATTAAAAAAAAATCTCCTTTAGTGATCCTTACGAATGGGCATGATCAATGATAGAATCGTTACCTCTTGTGTCGATTGTAACCTTTGATGCAGATCTACAGAGCGATCACGAACGTTGAACGATGATAATACCTCTACTCAATCCACACGAACGGATTCCTTCAATCTCAGTGCTAGCTGCTATGAATGAAGGCTTTGAGTGTGAGAGAGAGAGAGAGATAAACGAAATTGCAACTGCACAAATGCTTCTGCACAAGGGTTTTATTTATAGAACCACTTGTGTGGGCTGCAAGCTAAAACCCACTTAGGTGTATGTGGCCCATATCTTATAATATGCCAAAATCACTTAAGCGCGTGGTACCTTACCATATTTCGTATTCTACTTAAGTACATCGTACCTTACGATGTTCTACAATTCACTTAAGTGCACCGTACCTTACGGTGTTCCTTAGTTACTCTATCTCTCATCAATCCATTCTTTTGTGTGTGACCCTGTAGGTTTTTGCGGTATTGACAATTATATTAAATCACGTATTTAACATAATAAACAGTAAGAGGTATCTAGCAACACATCACTGCTACCCAATACACGAAAATGTCATGTGATCTGACAAATCCTTTTGTGATAATACTTATGTGTATAATTACCATTTTACCCTTATGTCTATATTGAACACAAGGCATAGACCGTGTCATCCTTGTCCAGTTCAATATTGGGCCCATAGACATTTATCCTTTTATGCACGATGGGCAAATTCCATCTAGGTCACTCATGTCCCTTAGCATGCTTCGTGGGGTACCTATCAACTGTCTTTATGGTCATCCAGTTACGGACAAGGTTTGATCATCAATAAGGCACTCGACTCTACATCTAGGGTCTATAGTGGTTTCAGGTCGAAGGGTGGTATACACCATTATCACCATGAGAATAACTTATGCCACTTTGCATAACATTCTATATAGTATTCTTATAGCGGGTCAATCCAGTATAAATATTACTCTTAATATTCATATCTATGTTTAAGACTTGATAACTCCTTATCCATGATCCATGAGATGTGATCATCAGTCTATATACATAATAGTCTTAATGCTTTAATGTTATCCCACTTCACAATAAAGCTCGACTACAGATACTTTAAGAATAGCGTCCTTATATTTAATGTGATCTCATGATTAAGTCACACTTGATACATTAAACGGACTAGCTATTCCAGGGACTTTATTAAACAAACATAATAAAGAAAAAGCTTTTTATTATTAACAAATAATTCGATACAAGTACCAAAATTGTTGGCCTCTAGGGCTTACACCAACAATCTCCCAGTAGCACTAGAGCCAATCAGGCATACCCCTAATGCCCATAGATCTAGTATGGTCATCATGCTTCTGCTGCGCAATAGGCTTTGTCAGTGGGTCAACAATATTGTCAAGTGTAGGTACTTTGTATATTTTCACATCTCCTCTATCTATTATCTCTCGAATGAGGTGATAACGCCTAAGTATGTGTTTGGATCGTTGGTGAGATCTAGGCTCCTTAGCTTGTGCGATAGCAGCATTGTTATCACAATAGAGACCAATGGGATCCACAATGCTAGGAACTATGCCAAGTTCACTAATGAACTTTTTGATCCAAACAACTTCCTTTGCTGCACTTGAGGCAGCAATATACTCGGCCTCGGTTGTAGAATCAGCAACTGTATCTTGCTTTGAACTTTTCCAGCTCACAGTGCCATCGTTTAAGCAAAACAGATAACCAGATTGTGATCTAAAGTCATCTTTATTTGTCTGGAAGCTAGCACCGGTGTATACAATTACAGCAAGCTCTTC
Source organism: Lathyrus oleraceus (assembly GCF_024323335.1). Classification (NCBI taxonomy): domain Eukaryota; kingdom Viridiplantae; phylum Streptophyta; class Magnoliopsida; order Fabales; family Fabaceae; genus Lathyrus; species Lathyrus oleraceus. The sequence continues at coordinate 487,799,185 of NC_066582.1, read as the reverse complement.
CTGACCTCCACATATCAAGAATGAGTCCTTAGTCCTTCTCGAATACTTAAGGATATTCTTGACAGCTACCCAATGAGCATCACTGGGATCAGATTGGTACCTACTCGTTGCACTTAAAGCATACGAGACATTTGGTCGAGTACATAACATGGCATACATGATAGATCCTATTGCAGATGCATATGGAATCTTATTCATGCGATCCCTTTCTTCCTCAGTTGAAGGGGATTGTGTTTTTGATAGATACGGGCCATGTTGCATAGGTATGAATCCTTTCTTGGAATCATGCATATTAAAGCGTCTCAGCATTTTGTCCATGTATGTACTCTGACTTAGGCCAAGCAGTTTTTGTGATATATCTCTATAGATTCTGATTCCTAATATATAGTCTGCTTCACCTAGGTCCTTCATAGAAAAGCATTTCCCCAACCAAGACTTTACTTGTTGTAGGGTAGGGACATCGTTTCCAATGAGTAATATGTCATCTACATATAATACCAGGAAAACAATCATGCCCCAACTAACCTTCTTGTAGACACAAGGCTTATCTTCGTTCTTGATGAATCCATATTGTTTTACTGTTTCATCAAAACGAAGATTCCAACTTCTGGAAGCTTGCTTTAATCCATAGATTGATCTTTGTAATTTACATATCTTTTGGGCTTCTTGAGGTATGTCAAATCCTTCAGGTTGTGTCATGTATACATCCTCAAGAAGATTCCCATTAAGGAAAGCAGTTTTGACATCCATCTGCCATATTTCATAATCATGATATGCAGCGATAGCAAGTAAAATTCGAACACATTTAAGCATTGCACTGGTGAAAAGGTTTCATCATAGTCAACCCCATGAATTTGTTTATATCCTTTTGCAACCATTCTTGCCTTATAGGTATGTACCTTACCATCCATGTCAGTCTTATTTTTGAATACCCCACTTGCATCCTATAGGGTTAACTCCTACAAGAGGCTCTACCAAGGTCCAAACTTGGTTTGTGTACATGGAATCCATTTCAGATTTCATGGCTTCTAGCCACTTCTTAGACTCGGGACCAGTTATGGCCTCTTGGTAGGTCACACGCTCATCTTGATCCATGATTAATACATCACCTTGATCAGTTATGAGATATCCATATCTCTTAGGTAGGTGACGTATCCTGCTTGACCTACGTTGGTCTTGTTCTACTTGAGCAGGTTGCTATTCCACAACTACTTGTGTTTCCTGCTCTAATTCCTCCATAGGTGTATCAATGCTTTGTGATTCTTGAATTTTTTCAAGCTCTACTTTCCTCCTACTGATTCCTTTGGAAATAAAATCCTTTTCTAGGAAAACTCCAGTTCGAGCAACAAACACTTTGCCCTCAGAAGGATTGTAGAAGTAATACCCTCTTGTTTCTTTAGGATACCCCACAAATAAGTATTTGTCAGATTTGGGCTCAAGCTTAGTTGAAATTTGTCGTTTCATATAAACTTCGTAACCCCAAATCTTCATGTAAGACATATGTGGTTTCTTACCACTCCATATCTCATATGGTGTCTTCTCAACCTTTTTTGATGGAACACGGTTAAGTGTGTAGGCTGTTGTCAATAGTGCATGTCCCCAAAAGGAGTTTGGAAGATCGACGTGACTCATCATGGATCGGACCATGTCTAACAGGGTTCGATTTCTTCTCTCAGATACACCATTCCATTGGGGTGTCCCAGGAGGAGTAAGTTGGGATAGGATCCCACACTCTTTCAGATGGTCATCAAACTCTAGGCTTAAATACTCACCACCTCGATCTGATCAAAGAGTTTTAATATTCTTACCTAGTTGATTTTGTACTTCATTCTTGAATTCCTTGAACTTTTCAAAGGACTATGATTTATGTTTCATTAAATACACATAACCATATCTACTAAAATCATCAGTAAATATGATGAAGTACTGAAAACCTCCTCTGGCTAGTATGTTCAGTGGTCCACATACATCAATATGTATGAGGTCCAAATGATCATTAACTCTTTCACCTTTTCCTGTGAATGGAGACTTTGTCATCTTTCCAATTAAACAAGATCTGCATGTCTCATATGATTCATAATCAAAAGAGTCCAAGAGTCCATCTTTATGGAGTTTAGAAATGCGTTTCTCATTTATGTGGCCTAATCGATAATGTCAAAGGTAAGTTGGATTTAACTCATTAGGTTTCATCCTTTTAGTATTAATGTTATAAATAGGCCTTTCAATATCAAGGACATATAGTCCATTGTTCATTTGTGCAGTAGCATAGAATATATCATTCAAATAAATTGAGCAACAATTGTTCTTTATTATAAATGAAAAACCAAATTTGTCCAAACAAGAAACGCAAATAATATTCCTGCTAATTGCAGGTACATAATAACAGTTCTCTAACTGAATTATTAAACCACTAGGTAAAGTCAATACATAAGTTCCTACGGCTAAAGCAACAACCTTTGCTCCATTGCCAACTCGTAGGTCAACTTCACCTTTTGCCAAATCTCTACTCCTTTTTAGCCACTACACATTGGAGCAAATGTGAGAACCACATCCAGTATCTAATACCCATGATGCAAAAGTAGATAAATTAATTTCAATAACAAAAATACCTGAAGTTGAAGTCTCTACTCCATTTTTCTTATCTTCCAGGTACTTTGGGCAGTTTCTCTTCCAGTATTCGGTCTTACCGCAATGGAAGCAGATGCCTTCCTTTGCTATGCCTCCACTAGATTTCAAACAGCAACAATGGGTTTGGGTTTGGCAACTTCCTTGCCTTTCCCTTTATCACCCTGCTTGGTGGGTCTTTTGTTCTGTCTCTTTCCATTTCCGATCATCAGAATGAACTTCCCTTTTGACTTCAGATTCTGCTAAGCAGTTCTTAACATGGCTAGCAGTTCAGGAAGAGATTTGTCCATGTCATTCATATTGAAATTTAGGACAAATTAACTGAATCTATCTGGCAACGATTGCAAGATCAAATCAGTCGCAAGTTCCTTTCCGAGGGGAAAACCCAACCTCTCAAGGTTTTCCACATACCCAATCATCTTGAGCACATGGGGACCTACAGGGGCTCCCTCAGCTAACTTGCCTTGAAAAAAGGCTTTTGAAACTTCAAACCTTTCATGCCTTGCTTTCTCTTGATAGAGCATCTTCAGGTGTTCGATGTCGCATCCAGCGAAAAATCAACCGGCGAGCCTAAAAATAAAAACACACAGAGCCGCCACTGCGCGTTATTTATCCCAAGATAGGGAAAGGAAACGCTCAGAAAAACCTGGAAAAGACATGGTCTCGCGACCAAAGAGAAAGGGTTCGGGAGTCGGTTACGCGAGGGGAAGGTATTAGCACCCCTCACGTCCTAGGTACTCCTAGGGATCCACGTTCTAAAATAAAGAAAAGGTTGCTAAACATCACACACACACACGGGGAACGCAGGTGGGGTTAAGAGAAGGGAGCTCGATAAGGTATCGCACCTTATGCCTACATATCTTGTCTGGAACAAGAATCAGAGCCACTGTAGTTCGGCTTACGCACGCCAAACAACACAAAACATACAAACAAGCAAGGGTGGCAAACATGGAGCCCGACAACCACTAGATGGAATTACGTCGGCATCCGAACCAAAACACACTCAAAACGGCAAACGTGGAGCCCGACAGCCAATCACTGGGCTTACGTCGGCATCCGAACCAAAACACAATCAAAGCGGCAAACATGGAGCCCGACAGCCACTTACTGGGCTTACGTCGGCATCCGAGCCAAAACACAATCAGATAACAAGTAAACGCACGCAAAAAAGAAAAAGGTTGCCCGGAGTGGTCTCGCACGACCACCTGCCTACATACCTCGTCTGGCACGAGGATCAGAGCGATGTAGTTCCCCTGAAAGGGACTGCATTACTAGCCAGAACAGAAGGAGACCCAACACTAGGGAGACTACGACTCGAGCCTAGATGTTGTCATGCAAAGTCATCCCTAAGTTCAGTTTTCTATCCTACTTGCATAAACAAGCCTATCCTAACCAGGAAAGAAGCTAGCACACAAGCATACAATCATATATCATACATCAAATGAGAACAAGCATCTCAATCAGATATCCACATAGCACGCGCTATAACCAAACAAGTGGCTCACACAATAGGTTTGACTGCCGAAGCGAGTCGTCTGTATGGGCTGGGTTTGCTCTTAACCTTGCCATTACGAGGCTAAGGTGAAGCAGATGAGAGGATGAAGTGAGGATCAGACCTCACAGCTCTTATCCCTAACCAGGGAGAGCTTCTGACAAATGAGCATGGGTCCAGAATGGGGGAACCCTTCTATACTCAGTGACTCAGACTCGATTGTGCACTGCACAGGATCTTGGGCTAGGATCTCAATGCTACAACCATGTAATGGGAGCAAGGAGAAGACTCAACTGAATAGTGGGGGGTAGACTGCATACCCCTACCTTCCACCAATTGCCTTATTTAAAGGACTTTCACCTGCTTAGGCACAAAATTAAACAATCACAATCATTGCCTCTTAAGGAGGACTTCAGACATTTATTTGCCCGGCCCGGTAACAGCCGGGTCTCCAGACTACATGAAGTTAGGAAGTTATACCTCAATGCAAGTTGCTTAAGCAAAGCAAAGCAAAAGTTCACAAGGAACTGAGCAACTAAAGGTACCTGGAAATGGCAGTGTAATGGTGATGTCCCTTGCACGATTTAGCTTCAAACAGTTGCAGTAGGATGATGAGGAAGCAAGATGTGAAGCTTAGGTTCGATCAATGTTGCTCCTATTGCTCCAAATTACAATTCACCATGGATGAAGTTGATATGAACAGTCGAGATTCCATGCCTTTCTTCTCCCAAACTTCCAAAACAGATGATCACAATGATGATAGAAGTTGAATGCAAAAGGAAATTCGCAAATTGATTGAAGAATGAAGAAGTTTGATGGAGTTTTGTATCTAAGGTGTTCTTGAGGGTTTGAGAGAATTGTGATGATTTCAGATCTGGTTTTGAAGATTGTGATTTTCTGTTAGGATTATTAGGTGATTAAGCTTATATATGTTGCACTAAACCATGCTTAACCAAGTTAATTAGCCAAATTGAATTGTTAGTGAAAATGGTAATTTTCAAAGTGAGGGCAAAATGGGAATTTCCATAGGAAAGCTCATGCCACCTCAATGACAGCTCACACACCTTCCAAATGTCATGTGTGAGCTGTTGAAACTTGTCTCACTCCCATTGGTTGTGTATTTTGCAAATTCACTATATGTTTGCATTTGTCCAATTTTAGCCATTTCACTTTTCAAGCCAATTCTCAAATTAAAAACCTTTTCCATGAAATGATGATTCCAACAAGTTTAAAATGCCAATAATGAGGTGTTGCAAAAATCCCCACTCAAAAATTCCAATTATTTTGAAAGTTGGACAATTTTGCCCTTGATCCAATTTAGCTGTCCAGTTGAAAAGTGACTTTTTGCATTGACCACTTTTGGAAAAATCCAATTATGCACCATGAAATTACATGTCAAATGGAGTTTGTGCATATAAAGAACTTGCAATTTGGACAAACCATGTGGAAGTTATGGCCTCCTGATTATGGGTCATTTCTGAAATTCACTGAGCCATAATTTTCCAACCATACATGGGATTTTCAAGTTCTTGGACTTTTTGGAAAGGTGAGAACAAGATCTACAACTTTCATGTTGAACAATTTTTCATTTGAAGCTTCCTTGGACACGTGGCCTTGAGGTCCAAAACTTTCCATTTTTGGAAACTTCAATTACAAGTCACTTTCTATTTTTGGCAGTTTTTGTCCTGACTTGATTTTCTTCATTCTTAAGCTTTGAGATGTCAAATAACACTTGTTCCAACATGAATGAAGTGTGTCCGACCCATTTCCACCTCCAAATCCATCAGATCATGTGCAGTTGACCACAGTTGACTTTTCATCTGACAGATGAATCGGGCAATGCTTAGATCAATCTGAGCCCCAATCTCCAACTGAAATGGCTCAAGGGTGAAACCCTAGCCTCAATAAGCACAATATAATCAAAGAATGAACCCCACAACCATCATAAACCCCATCTCCTGATCATGCCCTGCTTGGCCCAATGCAACTGATTAGGGTTGACCAGTGGTCAAAACCCTAATCTCAAGGAATCTTCTTCAATCTTCTGATGACATCCAACCATGATGATGATGATGTATCATTGCAATCAAGAGGAAGACCACTATCCCCTGAGAATCATGAAACCCTAATTCACTGTCCAATCCTCAGATGGCCAATGATCAGTCAACAAACCCTAGGCTTGCACTTTGACTTCTCCATCTTCTGATCAAGACTTGGGAGTATGGCTTGCACAATGTAACCACATGATATGCAATATGCAATGCCTAATGACCTAAAAATGTATGCAATATGTTAATGCTAGTCCCAAGAGAGGAGGGCAAATTTTGAGGTGTTACAGCTGCCCCTATTCAATCCACTGTGAACCTGTCGATACGAAACAGCCTCGGCTTTCGGATGATCAGGATGAAGAGTGATTGAATACCAAGAACAGACGAACAATTTGCACTCTGATGGGAAATAATTAACAACGCCTGTCAGCATCGGCGAAGAACAAACTCGAAAGAAACGTCGACCTGGATACCAAAATAAATGGTAACGCAGGGATAACCATGGCCTGAACACCACTCATCCGCTCGGGATTGTTATTTCTTTTTGTTTTTTTTTTATGCTTTTCTTGAACCCCGAAATTTCTGCTTGTGCAAACGATCCTTGGATCTCTGCATTTGAACCCCAGAAAATGCCTCAGCACTCCTTTTTGCCAGCATGATGAACCCCAATCTCCAGTTTGATCCCCAGTCGCCTGACGATAACTCGCGATCGCCAATATGAACCCCGTTCTCCAGAAAATGTCGCAACATCTCCCTTTCTCCATTTGAACCCCAGAACATGCCTCAGCATTTCTTTTCTCCGTTTGAACCCCAGGAAAATGCCTCAGCATATCCTTTTCTCCGTGATACTTCCGCTGGCAACGTCGGAAATAACACCAAACCACTCTGAGGGCGACATGTCAGAGGGTATACCTTCACAAAAGGAAGGTAGCATGTGTATCTCTTCCTCAGAAGACACCTATAACGACCTCCATTGGCCTCAGCCTGAGTCTAAGGTAACACATGAACAGAAGATAATCCTGAGGACCTCATCCCGGATATAATCTTCAACTTCATCTCCATTTGAACCCCAGAAAATACCTCAGTATCTCCTTTTCTCCATTTGAACCCCAAAATTGCGCTGATCGCATAACGTCCTCTGATTTTATTTCCATCTCCGTCCGACGGAAACATTTCCTCCAATATCGCACTACTGGGGAACATTGCTGATCTGACGTTACGATGCTAGACTCCTCAGAGTAACATCTTCACCATCTGTCTCGCACGACAGAAACCTCCTCCAGTATCGCACCACTGGGGAAATACCTTTGATCTAATCATGAGGCTAAACTCCTCGGAGTACCACCTTCACTTTCTGGCAAAACCACTTCTCAAACGGTAACCACGGCTTGAGACTAGCTTATGCTTGCAATGATGCATGATTGATTTTTTCTGCGTAATGCTCCACAACTATGGAAATGCTACGCGATTATTTATTTTTCTATGCAATATGCCATGTTATTTTTTCATGATGAATGCATAAAAAAGTATCCCCCTCAAGGGACTCCTCTGGGGAATACGAGACACTCTGCTGAGGAACTCGTCACCGCTCTGATTCCACCTTGCTGGGGAATAATACTGCTGCTGGGGAAAGGCAACCCTTGCTGGGGAAGAACCCCCTTTGCACCCAATCCACTCAAGGAACTGCTGGGGATAAGCATCACCAACCCTCTGTGGGGATACAACAGTCTTTGACTTGCTGAGGATATCAATCCTGACTCCGCTTCGGGAAAACCCTCACAGATACCTGTCGACTCCGCTGGGGAAACACTCACAGAGACTCTGCTAGGGGAATAGCAACCTCCAGGCTCAACTGGGGAAACATCAATACATCACCTGCTGGGGATAACCACCTTGACCCTGCTAAGGAACTGCATACTATTCCGCTGGGACAACCCATGCAATCCATAGGTAGAATCAGCTCAGCTGGAGATGCAAAAATCCGTCCGCTACGGGAACTTGTTCAACCCACTGGTAGGATGAACACTGCTGGAGATATATTTCTTTGAAAAAGACCCGCTCCACTCGGGGGAAACAACCTTCAGACCTGGCTGCTGAGGAAACACCATTGTTGTAAACCCGCCGGGATAATCATCCTGACTCAGCTGAAGAAGTCTACAGACATTGGATCTGCTGGGGAGCCAGTCCTATGACTCTGCTTGGGGACTTAACTGGGAAATGAGAAAAGTTGGTACAGAACACCCATCGACTCGTCGAACCACGGTATCTACCTCCAATACTCATATCGGCTTTCCACTTTTGAGAATTCCCAGACTCTTCTGGACCTTTTCTGCTCCATCATCTTATATTCCAAGTCGCTCCACGCTCGACGAGAACGTACTCCTGGGATTCGTACAAATTTCAATCTTCCTACTTTGAAGAGTCTTCTTGGTTAATTTCAAAGGTCGTCGGACGTCTCGTCGTCTCTCCGTCCTTTCTTCATGCACTCGTTCCTGATCGAACTCTGCGGGGAATTACACACTTTCAGGTCTTCCGACTTTGAAGAGTCTTCTTGATTACCATCAAGGATCGTCGTACGCCTCAACGTCCTCGCCACTTTCGTTCCTGCGCGAACTCTCTGGGGATTTATTACAATGCTTCCACATCACAACCTGCAAGTGAGTGAAAATATCTAACAGTTCCTGCAAAACAGATCGTCAGATAAAACCATGCCCCAGGCATGTCAAGATTTCAACACTTGGGTCACTCAACCTTCCAAATAAGATTTCAAGCTTTCAATCTTATAAACATGCATTGGAAGGAACCTGTATGTCTTAAAATGCAAAGATTCTTTATCAAAATAATCGGATGTTTTTGCAATCAAAGCGGCAATGAAAACAAAAACAAAATTATTTGACTGAATATGCATTTTATTGATTTGAAAAGTGTGGCTCAAATTGAGCAATACAAAAGGAAGCAATTCCTGAAAAGAGGTAATTGCGCACAAAAGGAAAAATCTATCCTAATGGCAATGTGAAACCCGTGATCTCATCGAGTTCCAACTCGGTTACACCCCATATGTCCTCAGACTCTCCATGCTTTCCGCCTTCTGAACAAGACGATTCTGACTGATCCCCACCGGGTATTATCCATGATGCCTTAACCAAAGCGCAAACGATCATGCTAGACGCAGTTGTTCGTTTCAATCCCCCTTTTGCCTGGACCGCCCTTTCGGGTTTTCAGTCCACCGGGATACCCTTTTTTGCCCAAGTCGCCTTTTCAGGTTTTCGACTTGCCGGGTGTACAATTTTTTCATTTATATCCCTAATTTTTGCCCGAACCTTTCTTCTGTTTTTGGTTCGCCAGGATGCCCATTTTTGCCTGGACCATTTTATTCTTTTCATCCAGCGGGTCTTTTTTATACGAAGTATTTTTTAACTGCGTCCGCATTCACAGGGGATGGAAAATCCTCGCCATCCATGGTCGTTAACAACAAGGCTCCACCAGAGAAAACCTTCTTGACCACGAATGGACCCTCATAATTCGGTGTCCATTTGCCCCTACGATCGTTTTGAGGAGGAAGGATCCTTTTCAGCACCATATCACCCACGTGATATACCCGAGATCGCACCTTCTTGTCAAAAGCACGCTTCATCCGCTGTTGGTATAACTGCCCATGACAGATGGCTGCTAACCTCTTTTCCTCTATCAGGCTCAACTCTTCATACCGGGTCCTTACCCATTCAGCCTCTTGCAACTTTACGTCCATCAGGACTCTCAAAGAGGGAATCTGAACCTCCACAGGTAATACCGCCTCCATCCCATATACCAATGAGAAAGGAGTTGCCCCAGTAGATGTACGCACCGACGTTCGATACCCATGCAATGCAAACGGCAACATCTCATGCCAGTCTTTGTAGGTCACCACCATTTTCTGCACAATCTTCTTAATGTTCTTGTTGGCTGCCTCAACCGCCCCATTCATCTTCGGACGATAAGGAGAAGAATTATGATGCTCGATCTTGAATTCCCGGCACAGCTCTGCCATCATCTTATTATTCAAATTAGAACCATTATCAGTAATGATTCTCTCGGGAACCCCATATCTGCAAATGATGTCTCTCTTGAGAAACCTGGCAACGACCTGCTTCGTCACATTCGTATAAGAGGCTGCTTCAACCCACTTGGTGAAGTAATCAATAGCCACTAATATGAATCTGTGCCCATTCGAAGCTGTAGGCTCTATCTTTCCAATCATATCAATGCCCCACATAGCAAACGGCCATGGAGACGACATTAAGCTCAACGGATTTGGAGGCACGTGCACCTTATCAGCATAAATCTGGCATTTATGACACTTCCGCACGAAATTAAAACATTGGGCCTCCATTGTCATCCAATAATAACCTGCTCTCAGCAGCTTTTTCACCATCGCATTCCCACTGGCATGGGTACCGAACGAGCCTTCGTGAACCTCTTTCATCAATTGGCTTGCTTCTGCATCATCAACACATCTGAGCAAGACCCAATCAAAATTGCGTTTGTACAAAACCCCATCCTTATTCAGGTAGAACACCATGGCTAACCTCCGCAGAGTCTTTCTATCTTTCTTGGATGCTCCCTCAGGATACTCTTGCGTCTCAAGATAGCGTTTGATATCATAATACCACGGCTTTTCATCATCGGGCGCTGTATCAACAGCAAACACGTAAGCCGGTCTATCCAGACGTCCAACCTCCACACTGGGAAACTGATTCCACCTCTGCACTTTAATCAAGGCGGCCAGAGTAGCCAAAGCATCTGCCAACGGATTCTCCTCTCTGGGCACATGATGCATCTCCACCTTGGTGAAAAACGTCAACAATCTCCTCGTATAATCTCGATACGGAACCAAATGAGATTGATGCGTATACCATTTCCCGTTAACCTGATTTATCACCAGAGCTGAATCTCCATAAATGACAAGGTTCTTGATTCTCAAATCAATCGCCTCTTCAATCCCTATTATACAAGCTTCATATTCATCTACGTTGTTGGTGCACTCAAATGTTAGCCGGGCAGCAAAAGGAATATGGGATCCTTTCGGCGTAACCAAAACAGCACCAACACCGCTACCATTCACGTTAACGGCCCCATCAAACATCAGAATCCATTCGGATTCAGGGTCAGGCCCCTCCTCCGGGATCGGTTCCTCACAATCTTTCGATTTGAGAAACATGATGTCCTCATCAGGGAATTCAAACTTCATCGGTTGATAATCATCAATAGGTTGCTGGGCGAGGTAATCAGACAATACACTCCCCTTAATTGCTTTCTGAGAGGTATACTGTATATCATATTCAGTCAAAATCATTTGCCACCTCGCAACCCGTCCGGTCAATGCTGGCTTCTCGAAAATGTACTTGATCGGATCCATCTTGGAAATCAATAAAGTGGTATGAACCAGCATATACTGCCTCAGTCGGCGAGCAGCCCAGACCAAAGCACAACAAGTTTTCTCGAGCAGTGAATATCTCGTTTCACAGTCGGTAAACTTTTTGCTAAGGTAGTATATGGCATGCTCTTTTCGACCAGACTCGTCATGCTGCCCCAATACACACCCCATAGACCCCTCGAGGACTGTCAGGTACAGAATTAATGGTCTTCCCTCCACAGGAGGCATCAAAATCGGAGGCTTCTGCAAATATTCTTTTATCTTTTCAAATGCCGCTTGGCAATCATCATTCCACCTGACCGTTTGATCTTTTCTCAACAATTTGAATATCGGTTCACACGTGGCTGTTAGATGAGATATGAACCGTGAAATGTAGTTCAATCTACCTAAGAAACCACGAACCTCTTTCTCTGTTCTCGGTTCAGGCATTTCTTTTATTGCTCTTACTTTTGCAGGATCAACCTCGATTCCTTTCTCACTTACAATAAACCCCAGCAATTTACCGGACCGCACTCCGAACGTGCACTTGTTTGGATTCAACCTCAATCTGAACTGTCTCAGCCGGTCAAACAACTTGGCCAGATCTACCAAATGCCCCTCTTCTGTTTGGGACTTTGCTATCATGTCATCAACATAGCATTCGATTTCATGATGAATCATATCATGAAACAAAGTCACCATGGCCCTCTGATAAGTAGCACCGGCGTTCTTGAGACCAAATGGCATCACCTTGTAACAAAAGGTACCCCAAGGTGTGATGAACGTTGTTTTCTCCATATCATCTGGCGACATTTTGATTTGATTATAGCCAGAAAAGCCATCCATGAAGGAAAACACCGAGAATTGAGCTGTATTATCTACCAACACGTCAATGTGAGGTAATGGAAAATCATCTTTCGGACTAGCTCTATTCAGATCCCGGTAGTCCACACACATTCTCACTTTCCCATCTTTCTTCGGGACTGGCACAATATTCGCGACCCATGGCGGGTAATTAGTGACAGCAAGGAAACCAGCATCCCACTGCTTCTGCACTTCTTCCTTAATTTTCATTGCCATGTCAGGTCGAGTTCTGCGCAACTTCTGCTTCACTGGAGGACAATCTGTTCTCAACGGTAGCTTGTGCACCACGATGTCGGTATCCAACCCTGGCATATCTTGATAAGACCAGGCAAAGATGTCGACATATTCTTTCAACAATGCCACCATTCTGCTCTTCACACTTTCCTCTAAAGTAGCCCCGATTTTTACTTCTCTCTTGACCTCGTCGGTACCCAGGTTCACGACCTCAATCTGTTCCTCATGCGGCTGAATGACCTTCTCCTCTTGTTTTAACAACCTGGCTAATTCCCCTGGCAGTTCACAATCTTCTTCGTCTTCTTCTTCAGCAAGATAGATCGGATTGTCGAAGTCATACAAGGGTGTAACAGGATTGTTATCAATGAGATCCGGAGAGGAATCGCATCTGCATGAATGTTGATTCATGCATTGCTTTAGAACCGGTGTGAGAAAAAAGAAAAAATGAAAACATTGCCATTTTTATTTGTTTTTATTTTTAAACTGCAAAAATAAATGAAAAACAGGGAACACCGCTTTTGACTGAAAAACATCCTTTATTGATGATGCAAAATCTTGCAAATTTTAAACATGAGGAGGCCCTTACAATGGACCATTACGTGTCGGGCAACACGTATGGTTTTCATGCAAATAAGAAAGAAAACAAGAAAAATATTACTCTTCGAGGAGAGTGACCCGGATGATTTCTTCGGCCTTCCAGTTCTGGATTTCCATCCCTGGTTCGCACGGCTTTATCCACTGGTCCATGTCGCAATCACTGTCAGAGTCTTCACCCAGCATACAGATATGGTCCGGATCCAGCATTCCGGCACTTGTGAAAGTAACTGACGCACGGCGTCCTCTTCCTCGTCCTGAGCCTCGGCCCGGTTGATATCCAACCCCAAACCTGTCCTTCTTCTCAGGGACCTGCATCATTTTACCCCAACCAAGAGCCTCTCCGCTTTTAACCACCTCAACAGCCTGTTTGTAGGAAGCGATGAATGGTTTCTCTTCTCCTTTCGCAAACAGAGCATTCTCCACCTTAACGGTTTCAAATGCCTGGCTAGGCGTCTCCCAGATTTCTCCATCCATCTCTACGTATTTGAACGAAGACAGGTGGCTGACAAAAATGTCCTCCTCTCCGCAGACGGTGACGACTTGACCTCCCCAAACATACTTCAGCTTCTGGTGCAAAGTCGAGGTAACCGCTCCCGCAGCATGGATCCATGGCCTACCCAACAAGCAACTGTAAGCTGGCTGGATGTCCATAACATAGAAAGTCGACTTAAACACCTCGGGTCCAATCTTCACCGGCAATTCAACTTCCCCAAATACGGCTCGTTTTGACCCATCAAATGCCCGCACTATCAAATCAGTCGGGGTCAAAATCAGCCCATCACAGTTCAGCTTTGCCAAGGCCTTCTTCGGCAACACATTTAATGAGGAGCCGGTATCAACCAGCACATGCGAAAGCACGGCTCCTTTGCACTCCATTGCAATGTGTAAAGCCCGGTTATGGTTCCTTCCATCTACGGTCAAATCCATATCAGTAAAGCCCAACCCATGGCTAGCATGCACGTTGGATACGACCGTCTCCAATTGGTTGATTGTGATTTCCTGGGGCACATAGGCTTTCTTCAGAATTTTCAATAAAGCCTCCCTATGACCCTCAGAACTCAACAGCAGTGAAAGAATCGAGATCTTAGAAGGAGTCTGCTGCAAATGATCGACCAGCTTGTATTCTGACTTTTTGATGATCCTCAGAAACTCTTCAGCTTCATCATCGAATTTGTTATCCGACCCCGCAGGCGCCGGTGTCACCATAGGAGTACTACCGTTATCCCCCACTACAGCCTTCCCCTTTGCCCTGGCTAAAGCCTCGGCCTTTTCTTTTTTCTCTTTTTCTTCCTCTCCCCTTCTCAACGCATCCGGAGCAAATAACCTTCCACTGCGAGTGAAACCACTGGGACCGGCATTATCCACCTTTAGCACGGCGGTTTCACTAGCAGATTGCTCTTCAACCTTCTCACCATTACAGTATATCTCCCCACCATAATGCCATGGTACGGCATCATCTTTGTCATAGGGAATCGGCCCAGGTACCGTGATGGTAACTGGAGCCTCCTCGCTAAGGTTAGACAAATCAACCGGATCATAGTAGATTGTTATGGTGGAGACCTCCTCCTTCTCTTCACCAACCCTTTCAATCAGGATATCACCACTGTCCATCAGCCCCTGGACACACTTCCTCAGAAGCTCACAACCATTCACAGAAGCAGTGCACTCAGCACATTCACGGCCGCAGCCCGGATAAACCCCATTCTTTAACAACTGCCTCTTGACCTCAGTCAGAGGCGTCTTCATCTGATCGACATCAAACAACCCAACTCTATTTTCCACAGAAATGGCATTCACCCCCCTCTGACCATGCGCGGGCATGGGATTTGCATTGACATTGGGAGATGGTGCGAAATTAATGGCCTTGGAATCCACTAAGTCTTGAACTGTGTGCTTAAAAGCTTTACAGTTTTCAATATTATGCCCAAGCGCACCTGAGTGGAATTCACACTTTGCGTTCTCATCATAGCTGGCCGGCCTTTGATCAGGTCTCAAAGGCGCCAGAGTTCTAGTCTGCACTAGGCCCAAATCTTGCAGCTTCTTAAACAAGAAAGCGTAGCTCACCGGAGGCCTATCAAACTGACGATCCTGTGCTCTGCCCCGGATCTGATAACCAGCCCTTTGCTGCCTTTGCTGAAAGGGTTGTTGTCTCTGTTGCTGTTGCTGCTGTTGTTGCTGTGCTGGCTGAGACTCAGCAGGAATTGTTACTGCAGCATTGTGCCGGAAGTAACGGTCCCTACTGGGTCCGCGTTGAGTATACACGGCGCTGGTATCTCCTTCCTTCTTCCTCTGCCCACTACTGTTACCAAATGGTTTCTTCGAGCCTGAAGAAGACGCGGATGTATTACCCTGAATCTTGCCTAATTTCAACCAACTCTCAATCCGCTCTCCAGCTACCACGATATCGGAGAAATTGGTGACAGGACAGCCCACCATTCTTTCTGCAAACGGCCCCTGCAGGGTCCCCATAAACAAGTCCGACATCTCGCGATCAACAAGAGGAGGTTGCACCCTAGCAGCCAGTTCTCTCCATCTTTGGGCATACTCCTTAAAGCCCTCATTATGCTTTTGAGACATACCCTGCAGCTGGGTACGACTCGGCGCCATGTCAGCATTGAACTGGTATTGCTTGAAGAACGCATCTCCAAGATCCTGCCAGCTTTTGATGTCAGAAGACTTCAGCTTGGTATACCACTCCAGGGAGCCTCCAGACAGGCTGTCCTGGAAAAAGTACATCCACAACTTCTGATCTGCCGTGTATGCAGAGATTTTGCGGACGAATGCCTGGAGATGAGTTTCCGGGCAGGAACTACCGTTGTACTTGTCAAACGTCGGCGCTTTAAACTTCTGAGGGATCACAATCCCCTCCACCAGCCCCATGTTGGACATATTCACCACCCCCGGCGTGGCATAACTCTCCAAAACCTTTATTTTCTCAGCCAGTAGCTGAATTTCTTTGTTCTGAGGAGGAATGTCGTAAGGCACAAAAGGCTCATTTCGCATAGAAAATTGATCAGCCTCTCTATCTTCTTCCTGATCTTCATCAAAACCAAAGAACGGAGGCACAAAATTGTCCTTCATATTTTGACTAGGCCCAGGTTGACCAGCAGCACCAGCATTATTCACCAGACCAACTGTTGTCCTCTTTCCACCATCACGAGATCCCTGCCCCTGGTTGGAGACTCCATCCAGGTTGACCCTGTAAGACCCCAATTTTGGCCCTAAGATCCCTCATGGCCCATATCATCTCATATCATAGCCTCAAGGATCATTGCATGCCTTTGTTTCCCTCCTTGTGGGTGGGTTGCTTTGTAATTTGGTTCTTGATCACCAAGCATGTTTTGCATTTGTATATTATTGCTTTTCATATGTTTATCATCCAAAAAGTACAAAAATATTGTCAGTCTAACCTTGTTGCTTGCAGTTGAAGCAATTATCAGCAATTAGGTCAAAGACAGTCAACAGTCAGTCAAAGCAATGGATGGTGGCCATCCTTGCAGAATTTGGGCACCATGACCAATAATCAAGAGTTCATACAAATTGGGACATCATTGGAAATCAAGGTCTCAAGGGATTAGGGTTTGAAATTCATCAGAAGTGGTTCAATCATGCAAAACCCTAGAAAAGTCAACAGAAAGTCAAACTTGGTCAACTGGCCATTTAATCAGTGATTTGATGGATGGAATTGATTTGAAGGAGTTCATTCATGCTTATATAAGCCTCATATGTCATGTCCAACCTCATCATGGAAGAATTTGAAGCCAGATCAAAAATTTCCAAAAATGGAAACTGGGCCTGTAATTTTAACTGCCAAAAATGGAAACTTCTTGATCCTCAACTTACATCATGATAAAAGCTTCAAATGAATTTTTGCCCAACATGAAAGTTGAAGATCTTGTTCTCCCATTTCCAAAAAGTCCAAGAACTCTCAATTCCCATGTGTGGTTGGCAAGTTATGATCGAATCGATTTCAGAAAATCTTGAACTTCAAAGGGCCATATCTCTCAAACCGTTTGGCCAATTTTGGTGGGGTTTTTCCTACAAGTCACATTTGATCCCCTCTTTCCAAAAATATAAATTTCATGAGCCAAAACTTCACCAATCAAAATGGCATATTTTGACTTTTCTCATTTAAATGTAAGTTTGACCAAGAGTTGACTTTTTGATATAAACATTTTTTCAACATTTGGCCAATTGGGAAAGCTCAGAAATGTCATTTAGAATGTGTTTGCAAAGTCAAAATATGCAGCACATGTGAATCATACTTGGTTGCTTGAATTGTAAGAAAGGTACAAATTCACCATGCTTGTCCATGCTTCCACAACCATGCCTTGTACTAGCATCATTATGCAGCAGTTTTTCTGTCATGGTGAGCCTCATTATGCAGCCAAATAACCAACAAGTACATATGACTTTACTAGTTTACTTGAACATTGGCAAAAGGACATGTTTACAACAAATCCAATTCATGAACCATACTTGTACCACATCACATTACAGATTTTTTGCCCATGATTTTCTGTCAAAACCAAACAGTAACAGCATGGCTTTCCATCTCTTTTTCCTGTCATGAGTAACATATTGCAGCAAAAAAAACCAGAGAGACTTCATTCATTTTCACTTGGCATTTCCCTCCACAAAATTGGAAGATCCTGTTAAGAATAGAGGCAACAGCAAACAGCATACAGGAGCATGATTTCCTACTACTGTAAACAGAAGTAGCAGCCACATAACCAACTGCACTCACCCTTGCTTGGCATTTCTAAAATTTTCTGTCATAAACACCAAAGAACCAGCTCTGCCTTGCCACAAAGCAACTTCAAAGAGCAGTTTCTTGATCATTTTTTTTCCTGTCATGGAGAAACCCTGCTAGCAGCCACAAGAGACCACAAACCAACAGAAACCTCACTCTCTCATTTTGCATTTTGGCCAAAGCAGAATTTCTGAGAAAATCCTCCAAACACACGAGCAAGCTTCTGATCCTCCATCACTTGAGCACTCTTTGGAAGCATTTTATATCCTCAAACCACACCCTTGCAGCCTCCTTCTCATTCTGTTTTCACCAAAGCTCAACAATGGAAAATCGTGAGTTGGACACCTTCAAGCAAGCTTGAGCTGAAATTCTTCAAGGTTCCTTCATTTCCAAGCATAGTAAACTTCTGTTGGAGCTTGCATCACTCAAAACACAGCTGTTGCTCGATTTTCTTCACAACCAAGTAAGGATTCGACCTCAATAACTTGCTATGCTATGACATGCTTATGATAGTTCACTTCATGCTGATTCTAATAAACCATGGTGTGCTTGAAATGGTTGTGTATTTCTGGAAATATGCTGATTTGAAATTTAGGGTTCATGTGTGTTTTTGTTCGAATCTAGTTTGTTTATGTGCTTTGATGAAAATGAACAATGGATTATGTATGCATGATGCTTGAGGATCACATTGCTATGCTCATTTATCGTTTCTGTGCATTTTGAATTTTTAAGCTCATGAAGATGATGATGCCTGCTGCTGTTTTAAACCATTTTAACCTGCCCAGAAAATGCACTTGTTTAGTGATTGGTTTATTGTTGTGTGGATGGTGCATGAACATTGTTGTTCCATTACCTGGCTGTTTGCATAATGTTGTTTGAGATTGGTCTTTCCATGATGATGAATGTTACATATGTGCTGCTGTTTAAACCAAACACCCTGTTATTTTTCCAGAAATCCAGCTCATGTATGTTTTGGTTGCTGTTGACATATTTTGCATGAGCATTATGAATTTGTTGTTATGTGGTTGCCATGATTGTTTGATTTCGATTGGTTGATGAACCATGAAGTTGGATAATGAACATGCCCTGCTGTTTGAAACCCGACACCTTTTCTAGTTTTTTTTCCATGATGATGTTTGTTTTGCTGTTGGCTGATGCTGCTTAATGTGATGTTTCATGGCCACGCTTGTTTGTTGATGTTATTGTTTATTGGTTTGATGATGAACATTGAATGATGAATATGCTCTGCTGCTGTTTTGAACTTTCCCAGAAAATCCACATGTTCTGTGTTTGCTGCATTTTGTCGTGGATGCTTGCTTGTTGCATATTTGTTATGTTATGTGTTGCTGTGCATTTGTTGTTGTTTTTGATCGAATGCTGAATGCCATAGCCATGAGCCATGCTGTTAGAAACCCTAAGGGTTTATGTGAAAACTCAGAATTTTGAACTGGATTGGCCAGTACACTGTTCCATTGGCTGAGAGCCAATAGGAACATTTCCTTTGCCTTGCCCAAAACGCATAGCTTTGATTAGTAAACCCAGAATTACAAGTTTGCCATCGGTTGACCATGTTTGACCCCATTTGCCATGCTATCTTGTTCATGTTCATTCCATTATTTCATCAAACTTAAACAATTCATTTTTAATTCAAATTTCATCCAAAAATCATGAAACTTTTTGCATCATGTCCATGAAGATGTCTAGTATTTTATTGTGAATTTTAATTAATTTTTCAGTGGCTGGATTTTAAATGATAATTGTTTTTCCAACATGTATGCCAAAATGATATCCCTTACCATTTCAATTGTGAAATACTCATGTTGAATCCAATGAGCCTGAAATTTTTTGTGGTAAAACTAGACTCATTCATCTTCATTTTGGTATAAAGATTGTGCATTTATAATTTGTGGTTGCTAGATATGATTTTTTGAACTAGGGTGTGACAATTTGTGTCACACCAATGATGTGCATCTTCTTGATTTTTATTCACATGTCTCCTGGCCTCCAAATCACTTGAAATTTTGCATGAATCATCTATCACATGTCTAGTTTGTGTATGAATTTTCCTGGAATTAATTGTTCTGTTTCCAATTTATTTGAGAATTTTCTTCCATGCTTAGTCATTTGTTGACTTTTTGTGATACACATTGCCATATCTTTTGTGAAATTCTCAAATCTTATTGTATGACCATGAAATTTCATATGTGATAACTAGACATCTCAAGCTTTGCATTGGTGTTAATCTCATTCATTTATCTTCTGTTTTCAAATTGATATGATTTTTTGAAGTTGACCCATGCTTGTTGACTTTCATCATGCTTACTTGAATTTGGTTTGACTTTATGATTTTACTTGACTGCCTTCCTCTCATCCAAATGCCATGAAATTTTACATGTCTACCATGCTAGATGTTAGGATTGAGTGTGATTTATTTCATGATTTTTGAGATTGTTTGAGTTGACTTTTGGAAGAGGTCTTGCTGTTGACCTATTTGTGCTCTTTCTTGCCATGCTTTGCATTCTTTTGCATATGAAATGCCAATGATGCATGATTTGATTATGAATCCAATTGAGATTACTTCTTAAATGTTTGAACATGAATTGGGTTGACTTTCCTTTGCTGTTTGACTTTTTTCTTTCACCTTCGACCCTAGGCTAGTCCTAGTGGTCTTCTGAGCTGACAGTTGAGCTTTTGTTTCAGGTTAAGCACCAATGCCTCAAAGATCATTCAAATTTGTTTGAGTTGAATTATATATTGTGCTAACCTTGTTTTGTAGGTTGACTCATGTAACTTGAGTCTTTGTGCCTTGCACAATTGGTCCCTCTGTGGTTGACTTTTGGTTCATTTCCTTTTGATTTTGACTGTTGAGCTGTTTACTAATGAGTTTGACTTTTGCAGGCACTTTAGTTGCTTAAGTTCTCTGAACTTGCTTGCTTTGCTTTTTTAGCATTTGCTTTGAGGTATAAACCTTTCTTCTTCATGTAGTCTGGAGACCCGGTCTGTTATTTGACCGGGCAAACTGTCTGAAGTCCTCCTTAAGAGGCAATGCCTGTGTGTGTTTAAAATTGTCCCAAGCAGGAAAAGTCCTTCAAGTAAGGCAATTGGTGGAAGGTAGGGATAAGCAATCTATCCCCCACTATTCAGTGTGTCCTCTCTTTGCTCCCATTACATGGTTGAAGCATTGAGATAAAAACCCAAGATCTAATCGAGTCAATAAAGGGGAAAGAGTTCCATCTTTCTGAACTCCCCCACTTTCTATTATTTGATGCTCTCTCTGACCTGAGATAGAAGCAATGAGGCACACCCCTCATCTCCCATTCATCTGCTTCACCTTAGCCTCTCAATGGCAAGGTTAAGAGCGACCTTCACCTATTACAGTGGACTTTCAAAGTCAAACCCTCTTGTGTGAGCCCCCATTGTTTGGCTATAGAGTGTGCTGTTTGCTATTCATTGATTGATTGATTGCTTCATATGCACTTGTTTGCCTGTATGCTATGCATTTATCATCATCAATTGCCATTAATGCATGATCATCTCATTTGCTTTTGTGATGCTATCATTGTTGTTTGCCCATTGAGGACAATTGTAAGTCCATCTCTTTTGGCCATTTGCTCCTATGATATGGAAGGATAGAGTGTAAGACCTCATTGGTCACTCATAGCTTTTGTTTTGTTTGCTTGATTGTGAGGAAGCAATTGTAAGTCCCTGCAAGTTGGCATTTGCTCTCCTATGATCACATGTTGTTTTGTTTGTTTGTATGTGAGGATACAACTGTAAGTCCCTGCAAGTTGGCATTTGTTTTCCTAGGACCATACTGTGTATGTTAGAGTAAGTCCAGACAGATTGGCATCTGACATCCATGTTTTGCTTTCTCTGTTTATGTGAGGTTGCAACTGTAAGTCCCAGCAAGTTGGCATTTGCATTCCTGTGATCATATTGTTGCTTCTGTTTGTATGAGAGGATCCATTGTAAGTCCCTGCAATGTGGCATTGGATTTTCTAGGACTATACTGTGGAGTTAACCTAAGTCCAGACAGATTGGCAGTTAACTTCCATTTCTCATCTTTGTCTTTCTTTTTGAGGAGATTAGTGTAAGACCATTGAGTGGCCTCTGATATCCCGTTTTGTTTTAGGAGATTGGTATAAGACCATTGATTGGCATCCGGTATCATTTGTTTGCTTACATTATTATTATTCATTGCCTATTCCAAAGGACACACTTGAATCATCTTCTATATGATTTCAAGAGGTGAACCTTCTAAGAAGTTTTACAATCCATATCCATCCATTCATCCTCATTATGTCCTAAACCTTTTCACACTTCAATTTTCAAACTTGACATAGATATTGTGCAAACTTCTTCATGTTTTCCAAACTAAAAACCTGGACCCAAGTCCTTGACTTTTTTCAAACTTCATTTCATAATACTCATTTGAATTAATCTTAATCATACTTTGACTCCATTTTCATAATCACAATCAATTAACTTCACCCATTCACTTGTTTTGGCTTTGTCCATTGTTAATCTTTTCATGCATTAGCCATAGGTTTCAATTATCTTTGTGGTTGATGTAAATCTTGCCTATCCTTAGTGAGTCGACTATAAGACTTCCGTACTGAAAACAGGGTTAACCCCTCTAGTGCGTCGAAGCTATCCTCACATGGTGGATGTTGGTCTTGGTCGAGTTTTCTCCCATTGATAATGAAAAGCCTCAGTGCTATTGTTTAAAATTGAATCCACCAACTTTTGGAAATCTTTTAGCCGAACTACGGCGTTTTGATCCTTACCTTTGATGGAAGGTACGTAGGCAGCGGGTTCATCCGTTCAAACCCAATAAAACTTGTATATTCTTTTCTCATCATCCCAATCATGTTTGCACAATATTTATGTCATAACAAATAACAATCTTTTACAACAAGTGTGAAAAGGGCTCCCTAGGAGTACCTAGGACGTAGTGGGTGCCTAACACCTTCCCATTGCGTAATTTACCCCTTACCCAGACTCTCTGATCTTTTTATTAGTTTTCTACGTGTAAAACTTCTTAGGCTTTTGTTCGCTTTTTAGCCATTCCTTTGGATAAATAAAAGTGCGGTGGCGACTCGAAAATCATTGTATGCTTTGCTTATGGTTTAATCGATAAATCATATAGTGACGAATACACCGCTACAGAAAAGTGGCGACTCTGCTGGGGAATATCGATCCTTGGTGGTATTGCCTACTTTTCGCCCTTGTTGTGCTATATTATTATCTGTTATTTGACATATTTTTGTACAATTTGGGATGACTGTATTGATTGTAATGTTTGAATTGCTTGATATACAATTGCTGTTTGCTTTGGTGATCTGTGAGATGAGTTCTATACCCGAACTCGAGTGCACTCTAGGATAGGAGAATGGCATAGTCTTGTTGACTGGTGTGGAGTATTCCTTAGCCAGTTGACTTGCGAGTCCATTCACTTGGTGGAGGTCATGTTGGATTAATAATGTCACACAAGTTATTTGTGGTTAGGCACTATTCTTTCAATCATGTTCCGCAGAAGCCAAGGACCTTAGCTTACCAAACCCATCTTGGCCTATTTTTAGGACCGTAGTGCGGAGGTCGTTCAGATGTCAGTTCTGATACGATTGTTACGCGATACTACACTCATGAGAGTTTCTCTTGAGAATATTCTTGGAATACGAGTATTCGTTCCTCCGATAATATTCGAAAGATGGAACGATGATTATGGGAACCTCTGATAGAACATGTCTGGCAGGTTTAAACCCTAGTACACTCCCTTTGGGTGGTTCTTAACCGAGACTCCATGCTCGTGACTCTCAACAAACCCGTGATTCGTGGTTGAGTCGTTCAAACATTGTTAATATCAATGGATCCCGGATCAGGTGTAAAACCTAAAATCCACCAAAGCGGCTGGTTGATATTAAGAATGTCTGAACCGGTTCATGTGCCGTTAATATCAATGGAACTTGGGTGTCGATAAGGTGAAAACCTAAATCCACCAAAATGGATGATTGATATTAGGGATACATAGAGCTTTCCCACGACCTTTGTTTGGTGTGCTTTGCTTGATCCTTGAGTGTGTTTGTTGCATTCATGCATTCACGCATTCATCCGCATTCATGTCATCACAAAAAAAAAAGATTTTCGAGGAACTTAAAGGGTTTATTTGCAAAATTTTCAGACATGGAAAGACCAAAAAGGCATACAAAGAAGTACAGCTTTAAGCAACCCGATGTAAAAGAGTTAAGGAATCTGACATCGTATGTATTAGATCCCTTGGGTTTCAAAGCTCGCTATGGGAAGCTTCTGCCTCTGCTCACCACCCAGGTTGACGAAGGATTGATGAGCACTTTGGCTCAGTTCTACGATCCGTTGCATCATTGCTTCTTATTTCCGGACTTCCAGCTATTGCCAACCTTGGAGGAGTATTCTCATCTCATTGGGATTCCAATTCTGGATCAAGTGTCGTTCAGTGGCTTAGAGGATATTCCATCTGCTCGAGAGATTGCTAGCTTGTTGCATATAGATGAAGATCTGATTAGAGCTAACCTGACTACCAAAGGCGGAATTCAGGGTTTTCCTTCCGAGTTCCTCATTGCCCAAGCTACCTTTTATGGGAAGGCCATGAGTGAGGATGCCTTTGAGGCTCTATTCGTGCTGCTCATCTATGGATTAGTGCTATTTCCCAACTTCGACAAGTTCGTGGACATGAACGCCATTAGGATCTTCTCGGTTCTTAATCCAGTTCCGACTTTGTTGGGTGATACATATGTCTCCTTGCACCTGAGGAATATGAAGAATGGAGGAGTCATTGTCTGCTGTTTACCCCTGCTGTACAAGTGGTTTATTTCGCACTTGCCGCAGACAGTTGCTTTCAAGGAGAACAAGGGATGTCTACGGTGGTCTCAGAGACTCATGTCTCTCACCAATGATGATATCACTTGGTATGATCGCGTGTACGATACCGTCCAGATCATCGACTATTGTGGTGAATTCCCTAATGTGCCCCTTCTTGGTACATGTGGTGGGATCAGCTACAATCCTATACTTGCACGCCGCCAGCTTGGGTTCCCCCTAAAGGATAAACCTAATAGCATTCTGTTAGAAGGTGTGTTCTTTCAGGAGGGTAAAGATCCCCAAGGCCTGAAAGCCAGATTTGTCCGTGCATGGCGCAGTGTTCAAAAGAAGAGTAGGAATGAGTTGGGCCCAAAGAACTGCATTGCTTTGGAGCCATACACCTCTTGGGTCAGACAGAGGGCTGCCACTTACTTGATGCCGTATGATCATCCGAGACCTACACCGTTGGATGTGGCTGGGCCTTCAACCCTCCCTACCCAACGTGTAGAGGAGTTGAGAGAAGAAGACCTTTCGCGTGCTTGGATCCGTGAGAGAGAAGAATTGCTGCAGCAGCTCAAGGAGAAGGACGCTATGATTGAATTCCTCGAGCACCGAGTGATCGATGATCCGAACGACGCTTGGACTTCTCTGCTTCCTCAGTCTTCCAAATTCTGGAAGAGGAGGTATGATCGACTTGCAAAGGAGAAAGCTGACATGGAAGCGGCCTATGAGAGAGAGATCAAGAAGTTGTGCACTTCTCGTCTTCCAGCATCCCGAGCTTTTAGGGATCCATAGGATGTCATTTACCTTTTCTCTTTGTAATTTAAAATGCTGTACTTTTTGTCTTGATGTATTGAATGAAATATTTTCCATGAGGAATCAAAAATGCTTAAATTAATCAAAATATCGCAAATAATACCCTAAGGGTTCCTTGAAAACAAAGCATTTGCACAAGCATTTCATGCATCATTCTTGCATAAACAGGTACCCTTTGTTTCTGGTCTTCTTGTCCTAACCTCTGTTCTTCATTTATTTTGAAGACAAGCTGATTCACCGGTATTATACACGAGTCAACTCTGCAAGAATCATGGAGCAGTTGGAACAAGAGAACAGAGAATTGAAGGAAGAGGTCGCCAGACTTGGCGCTTTGATGGAGCAACTCCTTGCCGCTCAGAATCAACCTGCTCCGACGCCTACAACTCCTGCTCAGAGGACAGTCATTTCAGAGGTAGCTACTTCTATAGTGCCAGTCAGCACCCACGCGCCCAATGCCATGCCGCCCGGGTTTCCTTGGGGCATGCCCCCAGGTCTTATGCCAGATATTCCTGCGCCAACCTTCGCTCAAATGCCGGCGTCTAGCTCGGTCCCTATCGCCGCTCCTCCTGTCGTGCATACCATGCCAAGGGTAGACGACATCATCTATCACTCCGAGCCATCTGAGGGCGCAGACGTTCATGAAAAGATGGATGCCATGAACGATCAATTCCTTGAGCTGAGAAAGGAATTGAGGACTCTTCGAGGCAAAGACCTATTCGGCAAGTCTGCAGCCGAACTCTGCCTAGTTCCCGGTGTCAAGATACCGATCAAATTCAAGGTCCCGGACTTTGAAAAATACAAAGGGAACACCTGTCCGCTTGCTCACCTGGTCATGTACGCCAGGAAGATGTCAACACAGACTGATAATGATCAACTCCTGATTCATTATTTCCAAGACAGTCTATCTGGTGCCGCGCTCAGATGGTACATGAGCTTGGACAGCGCCAACATCAGATCTTTCAATGACCTTGGCGAAGCTTTCGTCAAGCAATATAAGTACAACGTCGATATGGCGCCTGACCGAGATCAACTCAGGTCCATGTCCCAGAAGGACAAGGAATCGTTCAAGGAGTACGCCCAGAGATGGCGAGAGCTGGCAGCTCAAATCACTCCACCGCTGGAAGAGAAGGAAATGACCAAGATCTTTCTGAAGACTCTTGGCTCATTTTATTATGAGCGGATGGTAGCAAGCGCTCCCTCTGATTTCACCGAGATGGTGAACATGGGGATGCGTCTCGAAGAAGGTGTCCGTGAAGGACGGTTGGCTAAGGATGATAGCTCTTCCTCTAAACGATATGGGGCATTTAAGAGGAAAGAAGGTGAAGCACATGCCGTTCAATCTCAGCCCAAACACAGAAGACCCTCTGCTCAGAGGAATCCTGCACGACATGTCAGTCATCAGCACCAGGTGGCTCACGTAGCACCTGTTTTCAAGGACAATACTCCTCAACATCAACAGTATCAGCATCAGCAACAATATCAACAACCGCAGTACCAACAACAACAATCTCGTCCACAGCAACAGGCTTATCAGCCTCGTGGGAGTACGAGTAATCAGGCAAACATGGGTTACGAAAGGAAGAAGATCAGTTTTGATCCGATTCCTATGTCGTACGCAGAGTTATATCCCTCTCTAATAGAGCGAAAATTGGTTACTCCAAGAGATCCTCGGCCATTCCGATCAACCCTCAGTGGTGGTATAAGCCTGACCTACACTGTGTCTATCATTCTGGTGCTCCGGGCCATGATATTGAGAATTGCTTCCAGCTGAAGACTAAGGTGCAAGACCTTATGAGAAGTGGAATCCTGAGTTTTGAGGACTCAAGCCCGAACGTCACCAAGAACCCATTGCCTGCGCATAGGAAATCTGTCAACATGATTCAAGAATGTCTTGGGAGGTACAAGGTCAAGTATGTCAGCCACATCAGGCAGTCGTTGGTTGATTTACATAAGATGCTGTATCAGTACAGTTATTTGGAGCATAACCACGACAAGTGCCGCGTTTGTTCGGTTAATCGCTGGGTTGCGATCAAGTACGCAGAGAACTTCAGAAGTTGTTGAATGAAGGTACCATTGAGATTCTGCAGAATCGCAATGTTGATGAAGTCGAACCTGAAGTGAACGTCATCTCACCGGTGTTCAAGTTACCTGAGCCAGTTGTTATCCGCTATAATAGCAACAAGCCGAAGGCTTCCCCTTCCTTAGTCATTAAACCAGCTGGCCCTGTGCCCTATTCATCTGACAAAGCTGTACCCTTCAGGTACAATCCTGTTGCTGTCCAGGATGGGATCGAGGTGCCGTTGCCTTCCACTTCCGTAACTAATATTGCTGATGTCAGTGGGTTGACCCGAAGTGGTCGTGTGTTTTCCGCACCTGCTAAAGCCCTTGTTGCTTCCGAATCTGTTGAGCGTCCTGTGGGGACAGCTGTGAATGCTCAGAATCCGACACCTGATGTTGCCAAACCCTCCTCATCCGTACAAAAGACTCCTGTTTCTTCAGTTGGCCCGAGTGGCATTGTTGATGAAGAATCTGATGAGATGCTGAGGCTCATCAGAAAAAGCGAGTACAATATTGTAGACCAGCTTCTACACACGCCCTCCAAGATTTCTATTCTTTCTCTACTGCTGAATTCAGAACCCCATAGGGAATCTCTGCAGAAGGTCTTGGACCTGGCATATGTTGATCACGACGTCACCCTGGAACAATTTGATAGTATTGTTGCAAACATTACCGCTTGCAACACTTTGAGCTTTTGTGACGCTGATCTCCCCGAGGAGGGAAGAGACCACAACATGGCTTTGCACATCTCTATGAATTGCAAATCTGATGCAATGTCCAATGTGTTGGTGGACACTGGATCTTCTCTTAATGTATTGCCAAAATCCACACTCTCTCGACTATCATATCAAGGTCCTCCTATGAGGCAGAGTGGGATTGTTGTGAAGGCGTTTGATGGGTCGCGCAAGACCGTGATTGGGGAAGTTGATCTCCCTATCAAGATAGGACCAAGTGATTTCCAAGTCACTTTCCAAAAATGGATATCCACCCATCTTACAGCTGTCTCTTAGGCAGACCATGGATTCACGAGGCTGGCGCCGTGACATCCACCCTACACCAGAAGCTGAAGTTTGTCAAAAACAAGAAATTGGTTGTAGTAGGGGGAGAAAAGGCTCTCCTGGTTAGCCATCTGTCTTCTTTCTCGTATATTGATGCAGAGGATGAAGTTGGAACTCAGTTCCAAGCTTTATCTATTGATGAACCAATCGAGAAGAAGTCTCCTTCATTCACTTCCTACCGTGATGCTAAGCTGGCCATTGAATGTGGTGCAGTTGCTGGTTTGGGGAAGGTGATTGAACTTGAAGACAACAAATCCCGGGCTGGCATTGGCTATGGTTCTGGGGCATGCAATGAGCAAGGTCTGTTCAAGAGTGGAGGGTTCATTCACGCCAATCAACATGAAGAAGAGGAAGCTGCTGCCATCATTGAAGAGGAAGCAGAGGACATGAACAATTTTGTTATTCCTGGTGGTGTCTGCCACAATTGGGTCGCTGTAGATGTTCCTACAGTCATCCATAGATCAGAGTAAATTGTTCATTTTGTTTAAAACCTTCTCCCATGCCAAAAGGAGAAGTGATGACATTGTTGGCGGCATTTAATACAATGATGTTTTCATTCAATTAATGCATTATTTAACATTTGTTTTTCCTTTGTTTTTACTTTTTGCTTTTCTGCATGAAATCAGTGATCACAAAAAACCCTGAAAAACAAAAACAACATTTTTCATCTGCATAATGGTTCGCTTGTTTAAATGCTGAAGTTTTTTCCTTAACCAAAATCATTATGCAGATTGATCCTAAAACCCATTGAACATAATGATCCAACGCCATCTCCCAATTTTGAATTCCCTGTATTTGAGGCAGAAGAAGATGACGTTGAGGGGATTCCTGATGAGATTACCCGTCTTCTTGAGCACGAAGAGAAGATCATTCAGCCGCATCTCGAAGACTTGGAAACAGTCAACTTGGGGTCTGAGGATTGTGTTCGTCTGGTGAAGATCGGGGCACTTCTTGAAGAGTCTGTCAAGGAAGATTTGATCAGTTTGCTACGAGAATATTCAGATATCTTTGCTTGGTCCTATGAAGACATGCCGGGTTTAGATACAGATATTGTGCAACATTTCCTGCCTTTGAAGCCTGAGTGCGTGCCTGTGAAGCAGAAGCTCAGAAGAACTCATCCAGATATGGCAGTAAAGATCAAAGAAGAAGTTCAGAAGCAAATTGATGCGGGGTTTCTGGTGACTTCTACATATCCTCAATGGGTGGCCAATATTGTGCCTGTTCCTAAGAAGGACGGAAAGGTCCGTATGTGCGTTGATTACAGAGATTTGAATAAAGCTAGCCCAAAGGATGATTTTCCTCTACCACACATTGACATGTTGGTAGACAATACAGCTAAATTCAAAGTCTTTTCCTTTATGGACGGATTTTCTGGATATAATCAAATCAAGATGGCACCAGAGGATATGGAGAAGACAACATTCATCACACCTTGGGGAACATTCTGTTATCGAGTGATGCCCTTCGGTTTGAAGAACGCCGGAGCCACGTATCAACGAGCTATGACTACCTTGTTTCATGACATGATGCACAAGGAGATAGAAGTCTATGTTGATGATATGATCGCTAAGTCCCGAACGGAAGTTGAGCATGTTGAGCATTTGTTGAAGCTTTTTCAGCGTTTGAGAAAGTTCAAACTTCGCCTGAATCCGAACAAATGTACATTTGGAGTCCGTTCCGGCAAGTTGTTGGGTTTTGTGGTAAGCGAAAGAGGTATTGAGGTTGATCCTGCAAAGGTCAAAGCAATACAAGAGATGCCTGCACCCAAAACTGAGAAGCAAGTCCGAGGTTTTCTTGGCCGCTTGAACTACATTTCCAGATTTATATCCCACATGACTGCCACATGTGCGCCGATATTCAAGCTCCTCCGGAAAGATCAGTCTCATGATTGGACCGAGGATTGCCAGAAAGCTTTCGACAGTATCAAAGATTATCTGTCCGAACCTCCGATTTTGTCTCCGCCTGTGGAAGGAAGACCTCTGATCATGTATTTAACATTTCTTGAAGACTCGATGGGTTGTGTACTCGGTCAACAAGACGAATCAGGGAAGAAGGAGTTTGCTATATACTACCTCAGTAAGAAGTTTACTGATTGTGAGTCTCGATACTCTACACTTGGGAAGACGTGCTGTGCTTTAGCTTGGGCTGCTAAGCGTTTGCGCCAGTACATGATAAATCATACAACTTGGTTGATATCCAGAATGGACCCAATTAAGTATATCTTCGAGAAGCCTGCTTTAACTGGGAGGATTGCCCGTTGGCAGATGTTGCTGTCTGAGTATGATATCGAGTATCGAGCTCAGAAAGCTATTAAAGGTAGTATCTTGGCTGACCATTTAGCGCACCAGCCGATTGAAGATCATCAGTCTGTTCAGTATGACTTCCCTGACGAGGAAATTCTGTATTTGAAGATGAAAGATTGCGATGAGCCTACACTTGATGAAGGTCCAGAACCTGGTTCCAGATGGACGATGGTGTTTGATGGCGCTGTTAATCAATATGGAAATGGAATTGGGGCAGTGATTATCACTCCTCAAGGTTCACACATTCCGTTTACAGCAAGGCTAACTTTCAAATGCACGAACAACATGGCGGAGTATGAAGCCTGTATAATGGGACTTGAAGAGTGCATCGATTTGAGAATCAAGTATCTTGATGTCTATGGTGATTCGGCCCTAGTTATCAATCAGATCAAGGGTGAATGGGAGACGAACCAGCCAAGTCTCATTCCGTACAGAGATTACGCAAGGAGAATTTCAACATTCTTTACAGAAGTTGAATTCTATCACATTCCTCGAGAGGACAATCGGATGGCGGATGCTCTTGCAACGCTTGCTTCCATGATGGTGGTCAGACGGTGGAATGATGTCCCCAATATTACTGTGATGCGCTTGGACAGACCAGCTCACATATTTGCAATCGAAGAAGTGAAAGATGACAAGCCTTGGTATTTTGATATCAAAAATTTCCTCCAGAACCAGGTCTACCCGCCTGGGGCATCTGTGAAAGATAGGAAAACTTTGAGAAGGTTGTCAGGCAGTTTCTACCTCAGTGGTGAAGTGCTGTATAAGAGGAATTTCGATATGGTTTTGCTCAGATGCGTGGATAGACACGAAGCAAACCTATTGATGACTGAGGTCCATGAGGGTTCATTTGGTACTCATTCCAATGGACATGCCATGGCTAAGAAAATGTTGAGAGCGGGCTATTATTGGCTGACAATGGAGTCTGACTGTTGCAAGTATGTGAAGAAATGTCACAAGTGTCAAATTTATGCGGATAAGATTCATATTCCTCCGACACTCCTGAATGTGATTTCATCACCATGGCCTTTCTCTATGTGGGGAATCGACATGATCGGCATGATTGAGCCGAAAGCATCCAACGGGCATCGGTTTATTCTCGTAGCGATTGATTACTTCACCAAATGGGTTGAAGCCGCTTCATACGCGAATGTAACCAGACAAGTGGTTGTGAAGTTTATCAAGAACCAGCTGATTTGCCGTTATGGTGTGCCAGAGAGGATCATTACTGATAATGGATCCAATCTGAACAATAAGATGATGGATGAGTTGTGCGCTGAATTCAAGATAGCACACCATAACTCCTCTCCTTACAGACCTAAGATGAATGGGGCTGTTGAAGCTGCTAACAAGAACATCAAGAGGATCATCCAGAAGATGACTGTCACGTACAAAGATTGGCATGAGATGCTGCCATTTGCTTTGCATGGATACCGTACGTCTGTACGCACTTCAACAGGGGCAACCCCTTTCTCTCTTGTCTATGGCATGGAAGCTGTTCTCCCAGTAGAGGTGGAGATCCCATCAATGCGAGTCTTGATGGAAGCCAAGTTGACTGATGCTGAATGGATTCAGAGTCGTTATGACCAGTTGAATTTGATCGAAGAGAAGCGATTAACTGCCATGTGTCATGGTCAGTTATATCAGCAGAGAATGAAGAAAGCATTCGATAAGAAGGTCAAGCCTCGTGTGTTCCGAGAAGGTGACCTCGTGCTCAAGAAAGTTTTGTCTTTCGCGCCCGATTCCAGGGGCAAGTGGACTCCAAACTACGAGGGTCCATATGTTGTTAAGAGAGCCTTTTCAGGCGGTGCTTTGATGCTTACAACAATGGATGGGGAGGATTTCACTCGTCCTGTGAATTCAGATGCAGTCAAGAGATACTTTGCCTAAAAAAAAAAAACAAAAAAAAAAAAAAAAAAAAGTATATGCAAATAAAAAAAAAAACAGAATAGCTCGCTAAGTTGAAAACCCGAAAGGGCGGCTTAGGCAAAAATGAGCGTCTCGGTGGAGAACCCGCAAGGGTAATCCAGGCAAAAATTAGAGACTTGAAAAAAGAGAATATTTGCATCCCGCTAGATTGAGTACCTCACCCTGGGGCAATCTAGGCAAAAATTAGGGATTTGGCAAGTAACTGCATCCTGACAAGACTTTCTGGTTCATCAGTCGTCATTTCGTCAGAAGATTCTCGATTCGTCGTCAACCGAAGCTTCGAATACATCGAGATTCAAATTGGTAGAGAAAGGATCATTATGTTCAATGTAGCCCTCTTCCAATATATATCACTGATTTCAAATTTGTACAGATCTATGGAGTCTTGCCATTTGCAGATTACCATTCTATCAAATCAATTTGAGCTTTTTATCCAATTATTTGCACTCCTATTTGTTTCAATTCAACAAATGTTTTGCATGTTTTAAATTGATAAAATATCATTGTTTTAAACAAATCAAAATTTTTCAAAAAAAATTGTTTTAAACAAAGTGAACATTCACAAGATTGAAAGGATACTCAAGAATATCTCAGTGCTCTCCCGAGGGTGGCATGATTTCCAACAGGTAGGACATTGGTTCATATTCCTGGTTTGGTGGTATCTTCTTTCTTCAGATCTTTGTTGGGGTTGTTCCTCAAATAGAGTTGTTGTTGGGGTTGTTCCCCCAGTATAGTCGCAAGCAGAGTATTGTTGAAGACTTCGTTTTCTCCAGCAGCAGTTTTCCCAGCATGGGTGTTTCCTTGTGAGTTTCGGCGGTTGATGGTTTGTCATCTTGGTGCCCCGTCACTTTCTCCAGTGGGTCGTATGCCCCAGACTTTATTTGTCTCCTCGGCAGTCATGAGTAGAGCTGTTATTGATATCCCCATCGGATTCGCGAGCAGAGTTGTTATCACTCTTCCCAGTGCAGTTGCCAGCAGAGTTGTCTGTTTCCTCAGCACGATCGTTTTCTTTTGAAGACTCGGTAAGTCAGCGGTTTGATACCCGGTACTTTACCTTTTCCCCGGCGAAGTCGTCTGCGGAATTGTTGCTATCTCTCCATCAGAGTTTGTTCTCTTCAGCAGAGCAGGATTTATTTTCCTATTCAGCGGTTGATTGGGTCGACATCCCAGTGTTTTCAACCATCTTTTTCTCAGCATAGTCTGCAGAGTATTTGTTATGGCAATTTCGCCTGTTGAGTACTCCTTCAATCCCGGTATGGTCGGATGATGGCCCTACCATCCAGAGAACGGATTGATTTCCTGACTGTTTGTGATCCCCAGTAGAGTGGCTTATATTGCAGAATCTACTTGTTGTGATCAGTTTGCTATGCATATTCTTTCCAAGTAGAGTGGTTCGTTGCAGAATCTACTTGTTTGATCTGTCCTCCCTCAGTGGGTTGTTCCCCAAGAGAGTAGCCGACAGTTTCCCCAGTAGAGTTGCTTATGCAGTTAGATTCTATTTGGATGATATCACTCTCCCTCAGTGGGTTGTTCCCAGCGGAGTTATGTGGATTTGCTTCTACAACAGTTCGTGCTTGTGCAATGCATCCTTTTGTTTCTCAGTTGACACTGAGATCCCCTGCAGATATCCCGGATTTCTCTTGTTCCCCTACAGATTTGTCTTGGTGGCTGTCTTTGCCCATTGTGACTTTCTGTACCCTGATTGGGTTGTTTCCTGATATCTCTGATCCTCTGCTTCTTCAGCAGTACCCGCAGATCTTTACTTTACAGCATGAAGATCTCCGCAGATTGGCTCTCCAGCTGGTTGTTCCCCTGGAAGTATAATACCGGACGTTTTGATTCCTGAACCTGTTTGTGTTGGAGTTGTCTGTTTTGTCAGCATTCATCAAACATAAATCACGCATATTCATGCATATTCATAAACATTCAGATATTCATGTTGCATTTCTTGCCATGTATCTTTTGCTTGTCGTGTTCTCCTGCACGGGTGATATAGATCTCTTTATAGATCTCCCCAAGCAGATGTCGGGTGTTTAAAATCTCTCCATATAGAGTCAGCCCCATAAGCAGAAAATGTTGCCTTTCCTTCTGTAGTTCCCCACTGAGATATATCCTCGTGGATGACGGTTTCTTCTGTTTCCTCCCAACACATATATTGGGATGGATGTTCCTATTTGAGTTACATCCTCATTAGGACGTGTCTTGATTCAGTCTGTCTTTTCGGATTATTCCCGAATTGGCTATTTGTCAAATGTCTTGTGCTTCCCAGTGGGTTGTTCCCCAGCGGAGTAATTTTGGGCCGCTACCCTCATACCTGTGGTTATAAGTCCTACTTTTCCTGGCTTTCTTGACAGAATTTGTGGTTATACACCTTTTATTCTCCAGCCAGAGTTTTGGTTTTCTACCTAACAGTCGGTAGTTGTAAATCCTATTTTCCTACTCTCCAGCAGTTTGTGGTTGTTATAAACCCTATTTTGGCTTCCCGTGCGGATTTGTGATTCGTTCTATCCCCACGTGGAGTTGTTGGTCTTCTATCCCGTATTCGGTAGATGTAAACCCTAATTTTGTGGTCATCTCCACCCTTTTTGGCCCTCTGCCTACAAACCAGCAGTCGTAAGTCCTATCTTTGCGGTTTTTCTACTTACAAACCGGTAGTCATAAACCCTGTTTTCTCCACTTGCAGAGTTAACTTTGTTGTTCATCTCAACCGATGACAATTTCCCTTGTGGTTATCTTCATCTAGTTCTTGATGTTGATTTTTCCTTTGCTTGGATAAGTTGCTCAGATCAGCACTTATATCCCTCGCAAGTCTTTTGTGGACAATTGCCGTATGCTAGCAATTTTATCCCCAGTGGGTCCTTTCACCTTGTGTCAGTGATTGTGTTCCCTGGATCATTGGTTTTCACCAGTGAATCCTCAGCAGATCGCCTTTCATTTACCCTTTTGTCGGTAATGTCTGTTGCTCTTTTGATTGGTCATCATTATATACCTATTCTGGTATCCTGATGCCTTTCTTTTCGGATTTTTATCCTATAAACAACCTACAACCCGTTAAGGATAATCTTCCATGCGAGGTTATTATTCACGTTTTGACGGCTATGAATAATATGTCTCATGCGCTCTTTGGTCGGAATCCTTTGTTGATCTTCCCCAGTCGAGTAAGATTCGTATTCCTTGTGGGATCGAATGTCCATCCTATAAACAAGTCTGCTGTTCTAGCTTTCTTCAGGGTGATGAGTGTTTTGGAACACAAACCAATTCACGTCTTCGGATTTTATCCTACAAACAACCTACAACCCGGTTCAGGATAATCTTCCTTTGTGAGTATATCATCCACGTTCTGACGGTAATGGATATTATATCTCGTTCACTCTCGAGTCAATCTTTTGATTGTTTTCTCCGCAGAGTCAGATTCGTGTTCCTTGTGGAATCGAATGTCCATCCTATAAACAAGTCTGCTGTTCTAGCTTTCTTCAGGGTGATGAGTGTTTTGGAACACACACCAATTCACGTCTTTGGTCGGTCAGCTGTTACATACCTACAACCCGGTATCCTTGGTGTTCCTTCCTGATTTTTTGTTACCCTCATACCGGTAACACCTCATTCTTTGGTGCTTCCTCAGTGAAGTTTTCCCGTTGCTTCTCCCCAAGAGTCAGCTTGCGTCTCTCCAATGGATTTATTTTCCTTTGGATTTCTTTTCCCAGTGTGAGTCCTTCACTCCCCAGTGAGGCCTACAGTCTGTTTTCTGTTATCTTCTAATCAGAGTCGTGTCTTGTTCACGCTGTATCAGTGTTGTTTATCCCCAACTAAAGTCTTGTCAGAGTCTCTGTTCCTGGTGAGTGTATCACTCCGACAGGATCGTCTTTTCTTCTGTGTTAACCATATTCCCCACAGAATTTGTGTCTTTTGCATACATACATTTGCATCATGAGGTCTCTTAGGGACCAAAATTTGTCTCATTACTGTTATTTAAGCCCATTCTACCGCGTCGAGATGAAGATTTCTAAACTTCACTTCTCCGGCTAGCATGACCTTAAATAGGGGCATCTGTAAGACCCCAATTTTGGCCCTAAGATCCCTCATGGCCCATATCATCTCATATCATAGCCTCAAGGATCATTGCATGCCTTTGTTTCCCTCCTTGTGGGTGGGTTGCTTTGTAATTTGGTTCTTGATCACCAAGCATGTTTTGCATTTGTATATTATTGCTTTTCATATGTTTATCATCCAAAAAGTACAAAAATATTGTCAGTCTAACCTTGTTGCTTGCAGTTGAAGCAATTATCAGCAATTAGGTCAAAGACAGTCAACAGTCAGTCAAAGCAATGGATGGTGGCCATCCTTGCAGAATTTGGGCACCATGACCAATAATCAAGAGTTCATACAAATTGGGACATCATTGGAAATCAAGGTCTCAAGGGATTAGGGTTTGAAATTCATCAGAAGTGGTTCAATCATGCAAAACCCTAGAAAAGTCAACAGAAAGTCAAACTTGGTCAACTGGCCATTTAATCAGTGATTTGATGGATGGAATTGATTTGAAGGAGTTCATTCATGCTTATATAAGCCTCATATGTCATGTCCAACCTCATCATGGAAGAATTTGAAGCCAGATCAAAAATTTCCAAAAATGGAAATTGGGCCTGTAATTTTAACTACCAAAAATGGAAACTTCTTGATCCTCAACTTACATCATGATAAAAGCTTCAAATGAATTTTTGCCCAACATGAAAGTTGAAGATCTTGTTCTCCCATTTCCAAAAAGTCCAAGAACTCTCAATTCCCATGTGTGGTTGGCAAGTTATGATCGAATCGATTTCAGAAAATCTTGAACTTCAAAGGGCCATATCTCTCAAACCGTTTGGCCAATTTTGGTGGGGTTTTTTCCTACAAGTCACATTTGATCCCCTCTTTCCAAAAATATAAATTTCATGAGCCAAAACTTCACCAATCAAAATGGCATATTTTGACTTTTCTCATTTAAATGTAAGTTTGACCAAGAGTTGACTTTTTGATATAAACATTTTTTCAACATTTGGCCAATTGGGAAAGCTCAGAAATGTCATTTAGAATGTGTTTGCAAAGTCAAAATATGCAGCACATGTGAATCATACTTGGTTGCTTGAATTGTAAGAAAGGTACAAATTCACCATGCTTGTCCATGCTTCCACAACCATGCCTTGTACTAGCATCATTATGCAGCAGTTTTTCTGTCATGGTGAGCCTCATTATGCAGCCAAATAACCAACAAGTACATATGGCTTTACTAGTTTACTTGAACATTGGCAAAAGGACATGTTTACAACAAATCCAATTCATGAACCATACTTGTACCACATCACATTGCAGATTTTTTGCCCATGATTTTCTGTCAAAACCAAACAGTAACAGCATGGCTTTCCATCTCTTTTCCTGTCATGAGTAACATATTGCAGCAAAAAAAACCAGAGAGACTTCATTCATTTTCACTTGGCATTTCCCTCACAAAATTGGAAGATCCTGTTAAGAATAGAGGC
Source organism: Lathyrus oleraceus (assembly GCF_024323335.1). NCBI lineage: Eukaryota > Viridiplantae > Streptophyta > Magnoliopsida > Fabales > Fabaceae > Lathyrus > Lathyrus oleraceus. The sequence continues at coordinate 487,760,663 of NC_066582.1, read as the reverse complement.
AACAGCAAACAGCATACAGGAGCATGATTTCCTGCTACTGTAAACAGAAGTAGCAGCCACATAACCAACTGCACTCACCCTTGCTTGGCATTTCTAAAATTTTCTGTCATAAACACCAAAGAACCAGCTCTGCCTTGCCACAAAGCAACATCAAAGAGCAGTTTCTTGATCATTTTTTTTCCTGTCATGGAGAAACCCTGCTAGCAGCCACAAGAGACCACAAACCAACAGAAACCTCACTCTCTCATTTTGCATTTTGGCCAAAGCAGAATTTCTGAGAAAATCCTCCAAACACACGAGCAAGCTTCTGATCCTCCATCACTTGAGCACTCTTTGGAAGCATTTTATATCCTCAAACCACACCCTTGCAGCCTCCTTCTCATTCTGTTTTCACCAAAGCTCAACAATGGAAAATCGTGAGTTGGACACCTTCAAGCAAGCTTGAGCTGAAATTCTTCAAGGTTCCTTCATTTCCAAGCATAGTAAACTTCTGTTGGAGCTTGCATCACTCAAAACACAGCTGTTGCTCGATTTTCTTCACAACCAAGTAAGGATTCGACCTCAATAACTTGCTATGCTATGACATGCTTATGATAGTTCACTTCATGCTGATTCTAATAAACCATGGTGTGCTTGAAATGGTTGTGTATTTCTGGAAATATGCTGATTTGAAATTTAGGGTTCATGTGTGTTTTTGTTCGAATCTAGTTTGTTTATGTGCTTTGATGAAAATGAACAATGGATTATGTATGCATGATGCTTGAGGATCACATTGCTATGCTCATTTATCGTTTCTGTGCATTTTGAATTTTAAGCTCATGAAGATGATGATGCCTGCTGCTGTTTTAAACCATTTTAACCTGCCCAGAAAATGCACTTGTTTAGTGATTGGTTTATTGTTGTGTGGATGGTGCATGAACATTGTTGTTCCATTACCTGGCTGTTTGCATAATGTTGTTTGAGATTGGTCTTTCCATGATGATGAATGTTACATATGTGCTGCTGTTTAAACCAAACACCCTGTTATTTTTCCAGAAATCCAGCTCATGTATGTTTTGGTTGCTGTTGACATATTTTGCATGAGCATTATGAATTTGTTGTTATGTGGTTGCCATGATTGTTTGATTTCGATTGGTTGATGAACCATGAAGTTGGATAATGAACATGCCCTGCTGTTTGAAACCCGACACCTTTTCTAGTTTTTTTTCCATGATGATGTTTGTTTTGCTGTTGGCTGATGCTGCTTAATGTGATGTTTCATGGCCACGCTTGTTTGTTGATGTTATTGTTTATTGGTTTGATGATGAACATTGAATGATGAATATGCTCTGTTGCTGTTTTGAACTTTCCCAGAAAATCCACATGTTCTGTGTTTGCTGCATTTTGTCGTGGATGCTTGCTTGTTGCATATTTGTTATGTTATGTGTTGCTGTGCATTTGTTGTTGTTTTTGATCGAATGCTGAATGCCATAGCCATGAGCCATGCTGTTAGAAACCCTAAGGGTTTATGTGAAAACTCAGAATTTTGAACTGGATTGGCCAGTACACTGTTCCATTGGCTGAGAGCCAATAGGAACATTTCCTTTGCCTTGCCCAAAACGCATAGCTTTGATTAGTAAACCCAGAATTACAAGTTTGCCATCGGTTGACCATGTTTGACCCCATTTGCCATGCTATCTTGTTCATGTTCATTCCATTATTTCATCAAACTTAAACAATTCATTTTTAATTCAAATTTCATCCAAAAATCATGAAACTTTTTGCATCATGTCCATGAAGATGTCTAGTATTTTATTGTGAATTTTAATTAATTTTTCAGTGGCTGGATTTTAAATGATAATTGTTTTTCCAACATGTATGCCAAAATGATATCCCTTACCATTTCAATTGTGAAATACTCATGTTGAATCCAATGAGCCTGAAATTTTTTGTGGTAAAACTAGACTCATTCATCTTCATTTTGGTATAAAGATTGTGCATTTATCATTTGTGGTTTGCTAGATATGATTTTTTGAACTAGGGTGTGACAATTTGTGTCACACCAATGATGTGCATCTTCTTGATTTTTATTCACATGTCTCCTGGCCTCCAAATCACTTGAAATTTTGCATGAATCATCTATCACATGTCTAGTTTGTGTATGAATTTTCCTGGAATTAATTGTTCTGTTTCCAATTTATTTGAGAATTTTCTTCCATGCTTAGTCATTTGTTGACTTTTTGTGATACACATTGCCATATCTTTGTGAAATTCTCAAATCTTATTGTATGACCATGAAATTTCATATGTGATAACTAGACATCTCAAGCTTTGCATTGGTGTTAATCTCATTCATTTCTCTTCTGTTTTCAAATTGATATGATTTTTTGAAGTTGACCCATGCTTGTTGACTTTCATCATGCTTACTTGAATTTGGTTTGACTTTATGATTTTACTTGACTGCCTTCCTCTCATCCAAATGCCATGAAATTTTACATGTATACCATGCTAGATGTTAGGATTGAGTGTGATTTATTTCATGATTTTTGAGATTGTTTGAGTTGACTTTTGGAAGAGGTCTTGCTGTTGACCTATTTGTGCTCTTTCTTGCCATGCTTTGCATTCTTTTGCATATGAAATGCCAATGATGCATGATTTGATTATGAATCCAATTGAGATTACTTCTTAAATGTTTGAACATGAATTGGGTTGACTTTCCTTTGCTGTTTGACTTTTTTCTTTCACCTTCGACCCTAGGCTAGTCCTAGTGGTCTTCTGAGCTGACAGTTGAGCTTTTGTTTCAGGTTAAGCACCAATGCCTCAAAGATCATTCAAATTTGTTTGAGTTGAATTATATATTGTGCTAACCTTGTTTTGTAGGTTGACTCATGTAACTTGAGTCTTTGTGCCTTGCACAATTGGTCCCTCTGTGGTTGACTTTTGGTTCATTTCCTTTTGATTTTGACTGTTGAGCTGTTTACTAATGAGTTTGACTTTTGCAGGCACTTTAGTTGCTTAAGTTCTCTGAACTTGCTTGCTTTGCTTTTTTAGCATTTGCTTTGAGGTATAAACCTTTCTTCTTCATGTAGTCTGGAGACCCGGTCTGTTATTTGACCGGGCAAACTGTCTGAAGTCCTCCTTAAGAGGCAATGCCTGTGTGTGTTTAAAATTGTCCCAAGCAGGAAAAGTCCTTCAAGTAAGGCAATTGGTGGAAGGTAGGGATAAGCAATCTATCCCCCACTATTCAGTGTGTCCTCTCTTTGCTCCCATTACATGGTTGAAGCATTGAGATAAAAACCCAAGATCTAATCGAGTCAATAAAGGGGAAAGAGTTCCATCTTTCTGAACTCCCCCACTTTCTATTATTTGATGCTCTCTCTGACCTGAGATAGAAGCAATGAGGCACACCCCTCATCTCCCATTCATCTGCTTCACCTTAGCCTCTCAATGGCAAGGTTAAGAGCGACCTTCACCTATTACAGTGGACTTTCAAAGTCAAACCCTCTTGTGTGAGCCCCCATTGTTTGGCTATAGAGTGTGCTGTTTGCTATTCATTGATTGATTGATTGCTTCATATGCACTTGTTTGCCTGTATGCTATGCATTTATCATCATCAATTGCCATTAATGCATGATCATCTCATTTGCTTTTGTGATGCTATCATTGTTGTTTGCCCATTGAGGACAATTGTAAGTCCATCTCTTTTGGCCATTTGCTCCTATGATATGGAAGGATAGAGTGTAAGACCTCATTGGTCACTCATAGCTTTTGTTTTGTTTGCTTGATTGTGAGGAAGCAATTGTAAGTCCCTGCAAGTTGGCATTTGCTCTCCTATGATCACATGTTGTTTTGTTTGTTTGTATGTGAGGATACAACTGTAAGTCCCTGCAAGTTGGCATTTGTTTTCCTAGGACCATACTGTGTATGTTAGAGTAAGTCCAGACAGATTGGCATCTGACATCCATGTTTTGCTTTCTCTGTTTATGTGAGGTTGCAACTGTAAGTCCCAGCAAGTTGGCATTTGCATTCCTGTGATCATATTGTTGCTTCTGTTTGTATGAGAGGATCCATTGTAAGTCCCTGCAATGTGGCATTGGATTTTCTAGGACTATACTGTGGAGTTAACCTAAGTCCAGACAGATTGGCAGTTAACTTCCATTTCTCATCTTTGTCTTTCTTTTTGAGGAGATTAGTGTAAGACCATTGAGTGGCCTCTGATATCCCGTTTTGTTTTAGGAGATTGGTATAAGACCATTGATTGGCATCCGGTATCATTTGTTTGCTTACATTATTATTATTCATTGCCTATTCCAAAGGACACACTTGAATCATCTTCTATATGATTTCAAGAGGTGAACCTTCTAAGAAGTTTTACAATCCATATCCATCCATTCATCCTCATTATGTCCTAAACCTTTTCACACTTCAATTTTCAAACTTGACATAGATATTGTGCAAACTTCTTCATGTTTTCCAAACTAAAAACCTGGACCCAAGTCCTTGACTTTTTTCAAACTTCATTTCATAATACTCATTTGAATTAATCTTAATCATACTTTGACTCCATTTTCATAATCACAATCAATTAACTTCACCCATTCACTTATTTTGGCTTTGTCCATTGTTAATCTTTTCATGCATTAGCCATAGGTTTCAATTATCTTTGTGGTTGATGTAAATCTTGCCTATCCTTAGTGAGTCGACTATAAGACTTCCGTACTGAAAACAGGGTTAACCCCTCTAGTGCGTCGAAGCTATCCTCACATGGTGGATGTTGGTCTTGGTCGAGTTTTCTCCCATTGATAATGAAAAGCCTCAGTGCTATTGTTTAAAATTGAATCCACCAACTTTTGGAAATCTTTTAGCCGAACTACGGCGTTTTGATCCTTACCTTTGATGGAAGGTACGTAGGCAGCGGGTTCATCCGTTCAAACCCAATAAAACTTGTATATTCTTTTCTCATCATCCCAATCATGTTTGCACAATATTTATGTCATAACAAATAACAATCTTTTACAACAAGTGTGAAAAGGGCTCCCTAGGAGTACCTAGGACGTAGTGGGTGCCTAACACCTTCCCATTGCGTAATTTACCCCTTACCCAGACTCTCTGATCTTTTTATTAGTTTTCTACGTGTAAAACTTCTTAGGCTTTTGTTCGCTTTTTAGCCATTCCTTTGGATAAATAAAAGTGCGGTGGCGACTCGAAAATCATTGTATGCTTTGCTTATGGTTTAATCGATAAATCATATAGCGACGAATACACCGCTACAGACCCCACTGTTCACAGCAGAAACCCGCTCGAGTTTCTCAACCTTATCTGCCAGCGCTTTCTGACCAATTGCAAAGCCTTGCATTATATTGATCAGTTCGTTCATTTTATCTTTCAGTTCAAGCATATCAGCGCTGGGAAGCTCCATGAGTCTGGGAGTATTTCTTCGGGTATAATATCTGTGAGGGCGTGTTGAGCGCAAAGGTACTGTTCTTCGAGCGCGAGCAATGATTCCTGTCACAAACAAGCGCGTTAGTAACAAACACCTGCAAAATAAAACACAATTATTATGATCATGCATGGATGCAGCGTCTATCCATATGAAGGACACTTTGTCTCTCGATCCTGGCATCATTGAGACAAATAACAATCCGGCATTAACATTCTTGACTTGCAGTGTTTGATTTCATCGTGCAGATCGGAGATATGTGATGTAGCATGATACCCCCAACCATGTGTGTGCTTGTGTGAGTGCATACGGCAAAGCAAATAAAGCTTGAAGATTAATCACTGAATGAAAAATCACCATCACATAACCAAAAGTGCACAAACAGTGCCATAGTCATACATCAAGTCAAATAAAGTCAAATACAATCCTCCAGAATAGGAAAGAAATACAGACAAGTGAATTCCGTCAACAGGCCTGACGGTAATCCAACACAAATGAAAGATCTAGCTAGATGAGGGTCCCACAGATGGCCCTATCTCATCTTCCATCCTCGCGAACTCTGCGGCGAACCTGAGCTCGGTGTTCTCCTGCTGCAGTCTCCCCACTTCTTTCTGATGAATCTTCATCTGCCTGAAGTAGTGGTCTCTCTCTGCCATGTAGTGATCTCTCTCAGCGGTGATCTTCAGATTCTCTGCTTCCTTGACTTTCAGCTTTGTCTCCCACTCAGCAATGAGGCTTCTGACTCGGTCATCCCTCTGATCCTTCACCAAGATTTGCCTTCTCTTCTCATCTTCAATGACCTTCGACGCTCTGAACAACTTGTCCTTAGTGATATCGTGCTCCCGGTTGGACGATGCCAAGGCTTGACTTATCTTCCCATAGTAGGCAGTATCCATCTCGAAGCGCTTTGCTTCCAAGGCATGCCGCTTGTCTTGATCTTCCATTCTCACTTTGATCTCTTGATTAGCTGCCTGAAACCGAGCAACACTTCTCTCCAACTCAGCTTTCTCTGCAAGTAACTGATCTCTGGCCCTCTTCATCTCAAGGAACTCCTCCATGCTGACAGAAGCACTTGGACCCTCAATCATAGGACACCCCAAATCACCTCCAGGAAATGGTAGAAATGTAGCCTCAATCCTCTTCCGCAACCAATCCTCGAACAAAGGAAAATACCGACTGTTGACTTTGCCAAATGGAACCTTACCCTTCCTCTGAATGTCTCGCCACTCATCCAATACCTGCCTCAGCTTGGTCTGATTACCATCAATCGGGAAATAGAAGGACTCCTGAATCTCTCGCCCGAGAGGAGGACCCTCTACAGCAAACCCCATCTGTCTCCTGAGAATCGTCGGGTTGTAATTAATGCAACCCTGAACTCCCACCAAAGGCACATTAGGTAAACTCCCACAACTGCATATAAAGTCTCGACCAGCCAAACCATTATGAGTCCAAGCAATATCATCAGCCCGCAGACCCATCAACCTGAAGGACCACTTGACCGAAGGATCAATCTGAGCAAAGGCACCCCGAGAAGGCAAATACCCCATAAACCATCGGAAGAGCAACTGAGAACAGCATCTGATCAAGCCACCACGCCTCTTCTCATTCCTGTTATGCACTGAGTAGTAAACATCTCCAATCAGAGTAGGAATAGGGTTTCTCTGCACGCACAATCTGATAGCATTATGGTCCACAAAATTCTTCTGATTAGGAAACAGAACAATCCCATAAATGCTCACAGCAATCAACGCACAAACCGTCTTCCAGTTACCCAAAGCAGCATGCTCATTGGCATTAGCCTCCAAGAAACTCAAATGAAAACCGGGTAGCTTTCCCTTTTCCTTCAACCCTTCCTTGACCATTTCCGGACTCAAATAAAGAGCACGTGAAATTCCAAGGACATCTGGCTCTGCTCTGGTGACATGAAAAGGAATCTGATCTCGGATCTGAATACCCAGGATGCTGACATAATCCTCCATCAGAGGTCCCAACAGATAATCTGGAAATACAAAACACCTCAGCCCCGAGTCATAGAACTGGAGAAGAGTATGAATGGCACTCCTATCACTGTCAGTGAGTCTGAAAACCATCTTCAGGATACTACCGTATGACTCTCTGAACATCCCCACATGGTCGGGAGTAATCAATGCAATCATCTCCTTCAGCACACCAATCTCAGGATCGAAGAAACTGTAGACGACATCGGGCTTCAAACCGGTCCTCATCTCTGAGCAAAGAAATCTCTCAACCAGGATCTCGATCAAAAATGTCCCTGCATATGGGTAAACATGTGTTAGATGCAATTAATGCAAAAATGCAGTGATGCTGATGAATGAATGCAATGCGTTGCCATCCTCCAAGCCATCTGATTATCTGCACTGAATCTGGGTTTCTGAACTGATCATAACCATCTGAGGAACAAACAAACACAATTCTGACCCACTGGTTCCGAAATAAACGGAAAACAGATACATCATCATCATCATTGAACCATCTCTGAGCAGACATTCACAACCCTCTGAATCGGCCCAGGGAATCCGAAATAAACGGATCCCCACTGATAAATATCTCGGCCCGGGGAATCCAGAAATAAACGGATCCCCACTGATAAATCACGGACAGCACTCCGGCGTCTCTGAAATAAACAGCCATAAATCCGACTTATAAATAAAACCCACGGAACAAATAGTCACCATCTGAGCAATGCATCCGAAATAATCAACCCTCCCCTCACAGGTCAATTCTAAACAGGTCATCCTAAGGCGGATAATAGTCTCGACAATCGGGCAGAGATACTCAATGGGTTTGCCCTTTCGGGTGTGCCATTGCAGCTCTCCTGAGATCGTCTAAACCAAAGATCCGGGAAATGATCGGTCACCAGAGTCCACAGCTCAGATGAAGTAACTAAGCCAAAGTGGATACTCCACAGAGGAAAGCACTATCAAATGAACCTCGTCCGGTTCGTGGTACATCACGCCGCCAGGCACATGTTAACCTAACATGAAAGAGGCGACATGAGACCACACTAGTCCTAGGTGTATACTCGGGCCTGGGTTTTAGCCCCACTCAGAACACCCACCCCAAACAGAGGAACCACCTGCACAGAGGATGGCAACAACATGATAGTATGATGCATGCAGACATTAATGCAAATATATACAATGGTTAGAATAATAAATGCAATAAATAACACACAACAAGCAACCTAAACTATCCTAAAACGCTAGGAAGGACTCACTTAGGGACGATGGACCAGCATAGGTCTACATCAATGATGCGTCCCCAGCAGAGTCGCCAGTTGTCGCATCCAGCGAAAAATCAACCGACGAGCCTAAAAATAAAAACACACAGAGCCGCCACTGCGCGTTATTTATCCCAAGATAGGGAAAGGAAACGCTCAGAAAAACCTGGAAAAGACATGGTCTCGCGACCAAAGAGAAAGGGTTCGGGAGTCGGTTACGCGAGGGGAAGGTATTAGCACCCCTCACGTCCTAGGTACTCCTAGGGATCCACGTTCTAAAATAAAGAAAAGGTTGCTAAACATCACACACACACGGGGAACGCAGGTGGGGTTAAGAGAAGGGAGCTCGATAAGGTATCGCACCTTATGCCTACATATCTTGTCTGGAACAAGAATCAGAGCCACTGTAGTTCGGCTTACGCACGCCAAACAACACAAAACATACAAACAAGCAAGGGTGGCAAACATGGAGCCCGACAACCACTAGATGGAATTACGTCGGCATCCGAACCAAAACACACTCAAAACGGCAAACGTGGAGCCCGACAGCCAATCACTGGGCTTACGTCGGCATCCGAACCAAAACACAATCAAAGCGGCAAACATGGAGCCCGACAGCCACTTACTGGGCTTACGTCGGCATCCGAGCCAAAACACAATCAGATAACAAGTAAACGCACGCAAAAAAGAAAAAGGTTGCCCGGAGTGGTCTCGCACGACCACCTGCCTACATACCTCGTCTGGCACGAGGATCAGGGCGATGTAGTTCCCTTGAAAGGGACTGCATTACTAGCCAGAACAGAAGGAGACCCAACACTAGGGAGACTACGACTCGAGCCTAGATGTTGTCATGCAAAGTCATCCCTAAGTTCAGTTTTCTATCCTACTTGCATAAACAAGCCTATCCTAACCAGGAAAGAAGCTAGCACACAAGCATACAATCATATATCATACATCAAATGAGAACAAGCATCTCAATCAGATATCCACATAGCACGCGCTATAACCAAACAAGTGGCTCACACAATAGGTTTGACTGCCGAAGCGAGTCGTCTGTACGGGCTGGGTTTGCTCTTAACCTTGCCATTACGAGGCTAAGGTGAAGCAGATGAGAGGATGAAGTGAGGATCAGACCTCACAGCTCTTATCCCTAACCAAGGAGAGCTTCTGACAAATGAGCATGGGTCCAGAATGGGGGAACCCTTCTATACTCAGTGACTCAGACTCGATTGTGCACTGCACAGGATCTTGGGCTAGGATCTCAATGCTACAACCATGTAATGGGAGCAAGGAGAAGACTCAACTGAATAGTGGGGGGTAGACTGCATACCCCTACCTTCCACCAATTGCCTTATTTAAAGGACTTTCACCTGCTTAGGCACAAAATTAAACAATCACAATCATTGCCTCTTAAGGAGGACTTCAGACATTTATTTGCCCGGCCCGGTAACAGCCGGGTCTCCAGACTACATGAAGTTAGGAAGTTATACCTCAATGCAAGTTGCTTAAGCAAAGCAAAGCAAAAGTTCACAAGGAACTGAGCAACTAAAGGTACCTGGAAATGGCAGTGTAATGGTGATGTCCCTTGCACGATTTAGCTTCAAACAGTTGCAGTAGGATGATGAGGAAGCAAGATGTGAAGCTTAGGTTCGATCAATGTTGCTCCTATTGCTCCAAATTACAATTCACCATGGATGAAGTTGATATGAACAGTCGAGATTCCATGCCTTTCTTCTCTCAAACTTCCAAAACAGATGATCACAATGATGATAGAAGTTGAATGCAAAAGGAAATTCGCAAATTGATTGAAGAATGAAGAAGTTTGATGGAGTTTTGTATCTAAGGTGTTCTTGAGGGTTTGAGAGAACTGTGATGATTTCAGATCTGGTTTTGAAGATTGTGATTTTCTGTTAGGATTATTAGGTGATTAAGCTTATATATGTTGCACTAAACCATGCTTAACCAAGTTAATTAGCCAAATTGAATTGTTAGTGAAAATGGTAATTTTCAAAGTGAGGGCAAAATGGGAATTTCCATAGGACAGCTCATGCCACCTCAATGACAGCTCACACACCTTCCAAATGTCATGTGTGAGCTGTTGAAACTTGTCTCACTCCCATTGGTTGTGTATTTTGCAAATTCACTATATGTTTGCATTTGTCCAATTTTAGCCATTTCACTTTTCAAGCCAATTCTCAAATTAAAAACCTTTGCCATGAAATGATGATTCCAACAAGTTTAAAATGCCAATCATGAGGTGTTGCAAAAATCCCCACTCAAAAATTCCAATTATTTTGAAAGTTGGACAATTTTGCCCTTGATCCAATTCAGCTGTCCAGTTGAAAAGTGACTTTTTGCATTGACCACTTTTGGAAAAATCCAATTATTCACCATGAAAGTACATGTCAAATGGAGTTTGTGCATATAAAGAACTTGCAATTTGGACAAACCATGTGGAAGTTATGGCCTCCTGATTATGGGTCATTTCTGAAATTCACTGAGCCATAATTTTCCAACCATACATGGGATTTTCAAGTTCTTGGACTTTTTGGAAAGGTGAGAACAAGATCTACAACTTTCATGTTGAACAATTTTTCATTTGAAGCTTCCTTGGACACGTGGCCTTGAGGTCCAAAACTTTCCATTTTTGGAAACTTCAATTACAAGTCACTTTCTATTTTTGGCAGTTTTTGTCCTGACTTGATTTTCTTCATTCTTAAGCTTTGAGATGTCAAATAACACTTGTTCCAACATGAATGAAGTGTGTCCGACCCATTTCCACCTCCAAATCCATCAGATCATGTGCAGTTGACCACAGTTGACTTTTCATCTGACAGATGAATCGGGCAATGCTTAGATCAATCTGAGCCCCAATCTCCAACTGAAATGGCTCAAGGGTGAAACCCTAGCCTCAATAAGCACAATATAATCAAATAATGAACCCCACAACCATCATAAACCCCATCTCCTGATCATGCCCTGCTTGGCCCAATGCAACTGATTAGGGTTGACCAGTGGTCAAAACCCTAATCTCAAGGAATCTTCTTCAATCTTCTGATGACATCCAACCATGATGATGATGATGTATCATTGCAATCAAGAGGAAGACCACTATCCCCTGAGAATCATGAAACCCTAATTCACTGTCCAATCCTCAGATGGCCAATGATCAGTCAACAAACCGTAGGCTTGCACTTTGACTTCTCCATCTTCTGATCAAGACTTGGGAGTATGGCTTGCACAATGTAACCACATGATATGCAATATGCAATGCCTAATGACCTAAAAATGTATGCAATATGTTAATGCTAGTCCCAAGAGAGGAGGGCAAATTTTGAGGTGTTACATTCGATCATATGGAACACTGTCATGTTCTCATGTTGCTTTTGCAACTCTGAGTTCATGGTAGCTAGCATGAGACAAGCAGTTTCATTGGCATCATCGACCTGCTTTTTATAAGCATCTTTTTCTGGCTTAGGTGCAGAACTAGGAGGTTCCTCTTCAGGAACAGGTTTCTCCAAGACATACATCTTTCTATCATGTTTGAGGATAATCCTCAGATTTCGGTGCCAATCCAGAAAATTTGTCCTAGACAATTTTTCCTTGTCAAGGATTGATCGCAAAATGTTGTTAGAGGTGTTTGTTGTCATGGTAATCTACATGAAAATAATAAAAATATAAGTATCAATAACATATTTAATTAGGCCTTTAATTAAATATGCTCCCACTATTTTACTCAAAACAAATGACCCTCACCATTTGATTCGGAAAATCCCGTTGGAAGATTTTCTAGTGGGTCGAGATCCACATTTCACTTTGTTTTAAGTCCGCGTAGGCGGATTACACAAAACTAGGTTATTTAGGTAGGAACTCCTTCCAATTGTATCTAATACAACTCTCGAATATTTTAGTTGGGTGAATAACTCCTTATTCCAATCCATCACATGGATCATTTCCAACTCTTGCTTCTAAACATATATAATCTTATTATAATTTGTTTAGTTAAGTTTAACCCATTGTTTTAAAAATTGGATATTACAATTATCCCATCGCACCTTACTAATATAGAACATGCACCTCGCGTAGGCGAAACCTACATTATTCGATACTAGTCTTGATGAGTACTAAAACTTGGAAAGCATAAACTTAATATTTAATTAGAGGGAATTTGCAATTATTCTGATCTCACCGGCTTATTTATCATATAAATCGTCTCTCACATGCATCAACATACATTCACATGCATCAACATACATTCACATGCATCAACATACATAATGAAACAGTTATGACCCCTAGCGCAATTGTTCTCCCAAACCAATGAGAGAACCTAAGCTAACCTAATAACGATCTAAGCTTCTTCAAGCAAGATCTTCAAGGTTGTCCTTCTTTGATATTGTATTCTTATCTTTCTTCATAACATTACATTACATAAAAGAAACTCATTTTACATACGAGGGAGTGAGATGAGAAAAGAAGTTACATTAAGAGATTAAAAGAGAGGCACGACACGCAGGTCGTATTTTAAAATCCCAAAACGAAATAAAGGAAAACTAAGGCCATAACCGATCACCACAAGACAATAATAATAAACATATTATTATTATTAATTTAAATTCTTTTAATTAATTAAAACCAAAATAAATTTCGGCGACCGATCACACTACGCAAAGTTAGCTAAGGGTTCTGTTGCCCGGTCAGCGGACGGGGGTTCCGCTGACCGATCAGCGGACGGGGGTCAAGGGGGCAGCGCCCCGACTGAAATTTTTAATGAACAATTCATTTGAAATCGACGTCATTTTTCACATCAACACTTTATCTTTAAAGCACAACTCTTGCGCAGTCACAACCCTAATCGCATAACTCTTTAACAACACAACCCTCGTGTCGTCATTAACCCTAATGCACCAATTTCAGATCGTCAAACACACCTCGATTGTTGATTCGGTATAATTGATCAACAAGTCATTGCTTCACCATACTAATGTCGGATCAAGAAGCAAACGACCATTGATCGCTCAAAGGAAAACAACCATTAAGTGTTTGAATGAACGAAACAGAAACAGTATATCATATATACCGTATTTTGCATCAGGATTACTTATATCATATATATAACTTGATCGATCTCAATTGCGTAAGCTATGGACGATCGATGTATCGCTGCTTCACCATACTAATGTCGGATTCCGAAGCATAGTCAACATCAATCATCCAAATTGTACACACATGATGCCAAATTTAATTACTCATATCTTTGATTCATTCTGTCTTTTAATCGTATTAATACAGAAAATATAGAAACTAAACAAATATCATATGCATGGTTTCGTAAGTGGCTCTGATACCCCTGAAGGAGAAGAGCGATCCAAAACGCAGCGGAATTTAAAAAAATTCTCCTTTAGTGATCCTTACGAATGGACATGATCAGTGATAGAATGGTTACCTCTTGTGGCGATTGTAACTTTTGATGCAGATCTACAGAGTGATCACGAACGTTGAACGATGACAACGCCTCTACTCAATCCACACGAACGGATTCCTTCAATCTCAGTGCTAGCTGCTACGAATGAAGGCTTTGAGTGAGAGAGAGAGAGAGAGAAATGAAATTGCAACTGCACAAATGCTTCTGGACAAGGGTTCTATTTATAGAACCACTTGTGTGGGCTGCAAGCTAAAAAGCCCACTTAAGTGTATGTGGCCCATATCTTATAATATGCCAAAATCACTTAAGCGCGTGGTACCTTACCATATTTCGTATTCTACTTAAGTACATCGTACCTTACGATGTTCTATAATTCACTTAAGTGCACCGTACCTTACGATGTTCCTTAGTTACTTTATCTCTCATCAATCCGTCATTTTGTGTGTGACCCTGTAGGTTTTTGCGGCACTGGCAATTATATTAAATCACGTATTTAACATAATAAACAGTGAGCGGTATCTAGCAACACATCACTGCTACCCAAGACACGAAAATGTCATGTGATATGACAAATCCTTTTGTGATAATACTTATGTGTACAATTACCCTTTTGCCCTTATGTCTATATTGAACACAAGGCATAGACCGTGTCATCCTTATCCAGTTCAATATTGGGCCCATAGACATTTATCCTATTATGCAGGATGGAAAAAATCTATCTAGGTCACTCATGTCCCTTAGCATGCTTCGTGGAGTACCCATCAACCGTCTTTATGGTCATCCAGTTACGGACAATGTTTGATCAACAATAAGGCACTCGACTCTACATCTAGGGTCCATAGTGGTTTCAGGTCGAAGGGTGGTATACACCATTATCACCATGAGAATAACTTATGACACTTTGCATAACATTCTATATAGTATTCTCATAGTGGGTCAATCCAATATAAATATTACTCTTAATATTCATACCTATGTTTAAGACTTGATAACTCCTTATCCATGATCCATGAGATGTGATCATCAGTCTATATACATAATAGTCTTAATGCTTTAATGTTATCCCACTTCACAATAAAGCTCGGCTACAGATACTTTAAGAATAATGTCCTTATGTTTAATGTGATCTCATGATTAAGTCACACTTGATACATTAAACGGACTAGCTATTCCAGGGACTTTATTAAACAAACATAATAAAGAAAAAGTCTTTTATTATTAATAAATAATTCGATACAAGTACCCAAAGTATTGACCTTTAGGGCTTACACCAACAATATCGTATGCGAATTGTGTGCTTCACCAACCCCTCACTTAATATATAACCTTTCAAATTGATTTAGAAAATAATAATATAAAAATTAAGTTATATTTGAAAAATAACTCACACTAATCAATATTTCTAGTGCTTTGTAAGACTCATTATTCATTTCTCTCTCTCTCTCTCTCTCTCTCTCTCTCTCTCTCTCTAACAGTTACATATTTATCATTAGTAATGAGATGCATGAAATTTTAAAAACAAAGAGGTTTCTAACTTCCACATTTAAGATGAATGATATTGGACTAGTTGCCACAACTTTGGGGTCAAAGTAAAGCGAAATAGTGGGGGTTATGAACTTAGTCAATCACATTATATTGAGAAAATATTTGATAAGTTCAAACACTTACGCTTTAAGGGAATGAACATTCTATTTGATTCTAGTGTCAAACTTCAAAAAGAATGATGGAATAGTTGTGACTCAGTTGGAATATACAAGTGTATGTAATGTACTATACCCAACATAACATTTGCGATTAGTAAAATGAGTAGATTTTACTAGCAATCCAAATTGTGAGCACTGGAAGGTCATCATTAGGATTTTTGACTATCTTATAAAAACCAAAAATCTTGGCCTCCATTATGGTAGGTTTCCTTCCATATTAGAAAAATATACCGATGCGAGTTGGATATCGAGTGTTGAATATCATAAATCTGCATTTGAGTTGATATTTACACTAGTCGGTGCAATTCCTTGGAAGAGCAAGAAACAAATGTGGATCACTCACTCAACCATATAATCAGAGTTTACTTTCGTTGGTGAAGAAGCTGAATGGTTGAATGATCTTCTATTGTAAGTTCCATTGACTAAATATAATATTTCAAAGGTGTTGATACATTGCGGTAGTCAAGCCACTTTACCTCGAGCATACAAAAAAAGTGTATAACAAAGTCTAGGCAAGTAGCTAGACATTCTTTAGTGAGAAAATTGATTAATGATGTAATCGTTTCATTCACATATATACGATCGATATATAATTTGGCTAATCCATTTACTAAGCCACTAGCCAGAGACTTAGTAAAGACAACCTAGAGAGATA
Organism: Lathyrus oleraceus; assembly: GCF_024323335.1. Taxonomy (NCBI): domain Eukaryota; kingdom Viridiplantae; phylum Streptophyta; class Magnoliopsida; order Fabales; family Fabaceae; genus Lathyrus; species Lathyrus oleraceus. The sequence continues at coordinate 487,744,220 of NC_066582.1, read as the reverse complement.
TGATGTTGAAACTCCTTGAATAAGAGTTCCAACAGTGACAACAGTCCAATCTTAGGTTAACAGAACATTAACCTCAAGATTCAATGGGTAACAACAAGTTGTTAATTTGTATGATTGTCTAACATTTGATAATAATATTGACTATTTTAATTGAGGGTTGAGTTTTTCCAAACTCTGAATGAAGTTTAATACCGAGAATAAGTATCTCATGGAAAAGGATACAATATGAACTTCACCTATGTGAATTTCGAGATGGTGTCGTTTCAAAGTGAGAGTTGGAGTTTCTTTCACGAAAAAAATCATGAAACAGGAAAGCACGTGACCATAAATAAGTGCTAGGCGAGATATGTAGGGGAAGAACCCTTAAAGAATGTGTGTAAGGTAACGCCGGTCCAATCATATGGATTAATGGTTTAAAAACATTGCTATCTAACATTTCGATTAGACTTTGCGTTGTCCTTACTAAGGTTAAGTTTTAAATTGAAAGATGCCTAACTGTATTAACATTCTTTATACCTTATTTTCTGGAATTAGACTTGTCATTATTAGAACAAGCGTGTGATTGCTGGAAATCGTGGACAATCAATGCCTATGAGAGTGTTCCAATATGACAAAAACTATGCAATTGAGTTAATGACAATAAATATATTCGGAATATGCAACACTTCATGAAGTGATGCATAATGTAATCATAGGTAAACCATTGCAAACTTATGCTGAAAAAGTGTTTTCATCAAGAATTACAACCTTGTGAAACAACATATGATGTCCTATAAATACATTATTCAAAATTCAGAATCATAAAAAAAGCCGTGCATCCCCTTCACATAATTTCAGACACTCTTTCCTGCATTTGAATCTTCATTAGTCTTGTGTAGATTTGATTAGAAGGCTAATTTATCCAGAGTATTCTTGCGTTCCAACTCTAAGACTAAAAAGAGAATGCTTGAAATACTTTTAAGGAAAATGACATCATTCACGATTCAAACCTGAATCCATTCAACTTTAACGATTTATCTAACACATTGAATATTATTTTAGAGTTAAAATATATTTTAGCACCATTGACAAATAATTACAAGAATTAAATAACATATCTAGTTAGAAAGAAATTGATTTGTTAACTCTAAGTTGTATTTTGGATCCAAAGGATAATTATAAAGTTTTGATTTTTGCTACTATTTGCAGTCTTGTTGAAAATATTAACTCATGGATTTCAATGAGTAATAGATGATTAATTTACAATTTCAACTTCGACATTTTATTATTAACTTGTCAAACATCATGTTTAAGAAGTTTAATATATATATATATATATATATATATATATATATATATATATATATATATATATATATATATATAATATATATATATATATATATATATATATATATATATATATATATATATATATATATATAACCACTATTGTGAGATATTTTTCATCCTTCAAAATTATTAAGATAAGATCGTGAATAAAATTGAAATTAAATTTGTGAAAGATAGCGCGACGACGATTAATATTGAAAGAAAAATTATTGTAAACTCTAATTATTGAAAGTATTGATTAATCTATTAAATATCATAAAACATTATTTTAAGTTTTTTTTTTTAAATGACACTTTAATTATTTGATATGCAATGTTGTGTTTATTAGAACTAAGATATTTTATATAAATTATGATTTGAATATTTAATGTTAAATGCAATTAAAAGTTCTGTTATTACCTTTCCAAAAACTAACAGAATTTATTGGTTGAGTCACTTTAGTTGTATTTTTGAGTTGTATTTTTTTATTCTTTTAATGTATAAATACTCTTGTAATATTCCCAATTCCAATTAATGCCAAAATTACTATTCATCCAATATCATTCTTTTCTCTCTAATTCTCTCTCAACTTTATCTTCCCCAAATTTCTTATCCTCCACCATTGTCAAACCTTCAATTTGAGTTTTTATGTTCTAACATTTGGCATCAAGAGCTTTGGTTATTGATCCTAATTCGCTGCAACAATGACAACCGTTTCCAATGATCGAATTCCCACCAATCTCCCGATTCTTGATTCGAAGAACTATGATAAATGGGCGAAACAAATGAAGGTCTTGTTTGGTTATCAAGAGGTGCTTGAGATCGTCATCAATGGAGTTACACAATTAGGGGAAGAGGCTACCGACATTCAAAGAGCTACACACAAAGAAGAGAAGAAGAAGGATTACAAAGCCCTATTCTTGATTCATTCGTGTGTTGATAACGATAATTTCGAGAAGGTCGGCGATTGTGAATCGGCGAAGCAAGCATGGGAAATCTTGGAGAAAGCATATGTCGGTGCCGTCAAAGCGGAGGTTGTAAGGTTACAAACTTACAAGCGACAATTCGAGTTAACACAAATGGAAGACAAAGAAACGATCAATGACTACATTACGCGCATTATCCGGTTAGTTAATCAAATCAAATCTTGTGGGGAAACGATTCTTGAGCAGAATGTTGTATCGAAAGTATTGCGTTCGTTAACGTCGCGTTTCAACAACATAGTTATGGCTATTGAAGAATCAAAGGATCTAACAACTTTGAGCAAGGATGAATTGAAAAGTTCGTTAGAGGCACATGAACAAAGGATGGATGAGAGAGGCGCCAACAAAGCCAAAGCGGAGGTTGCTTTGCAAGCGCGTTTCAATGAAAATAACAAGAGGTCGAAAGGAGAATTTATGGCGAGAGGTAAATCAAATTTTCAGAATTTTGGTTCAAACGATTCACAGAATTCAAAGTATTCAACGAGTTAAAAGGGTGAAAGTAGCTCCAAGGATAGTGGTCATAGCAATGGTTTTAAGAAGCGTGATATGAGTAAGGTGCAATGCTACAAGTGTAGAAAGTTTGGACACTTTGCAAATTCGTGTCGTGGTAAATCGAATGAGAATCACAATAATGAAGCCAAGGTTGCTAGGGAAGAGGTAGATGATGAGGACACACTTCTAGTAATGATCACGGAGGAGAGTTATGGCATTACGGATGTTCCGGGAAGCAACTACAGTAGTGACAGTTTGGGGACAACAACTGTACCATTCCGAAAAATAGCGAAAAAACGCATTCGGATCGAAGTGCATTGGTTACCGTTCGTGATGGAGTCCAAGGGAGAGATGAGTGGTACTTGGATTCCGGTTGTTTAACACATATGACGAGTCGAAAAGATTGGTTTTTGAAAATCAATCAAGCGGCAAAAAGTAAAGTCAAATTCGCTGACGATACCACTTTAAGCGCCGAAGGGGTAGGAGATGTTTTGATCGGAAAAAGGAATGATGGACATTCAAGGATCAAAGATGTTTTATATATACTGGGGATTAAGTGTAATCTTTTAAGCATTGTCCAATTACTTGAAAGAGGATACAAAATTCGTTTGGAGGACAAGATTTTACGCGTTTTGGATTCAAATGGTGTGTTGATTCTAAAAGCACCGATGGCTGCCAATAGAACCTGTAAGGTTGAGTTAAAGGTTATGGAGCATCGTTGTCTAGCTACCACGACAAGTAGAGATGAGTGGTTATGGCATTACCGTCTTGGTCACCTTAATTTTAGGGATCAAAGAAAGTTGCAACAAAGTGAAATGGTAATGGGGCTGCCACACATTAGTATTCCAACTGAATTGTGTGAGGAATGTGTGAAGGCTAAACAACACAAGAATATGTTTAGCAAAGATGCGGGTTGAAGAACCAAAGGCTTACTTGAGGTGGTATGTTTCGACGTTTGCGGGCCGATGCAAGTAGAGACTTATGGTGGCAATCGATATTTTGTTACGTTCATTGACGATTTTAGTAGGAAGCTTTGGACATATCTTATGAAGAGAAAATATGAGGTATTTGGAGTTTTCAAGAATTTCAAATCCATGGTGGAGCGCCAAAGCGGTCGGAAGCTCAAAATTCTCAAAACGGATGGTAGAAGTGAGTATACCTCTAGTGAGTTTAGGAAGTTTTGTGATCTTGAGGGAATTGTACGTGAGGTGGTGCCTCCGTATACGCCTCAACAAAACGGGGCTGCCGAGAGAAAAAATCGTACAATAATGAACATGGTGTGTAGTATGCTTTGTGAGAAAAATTTGCCTAAGGAATTGTGGGGTGAGGCCGTGTCTACAGCCACCTACTTGTTGAATAGGTGTCCCACTAAGAAGATGAAGAAACTCACACCGGAAGAGGCTTGAAGTGGCTTCAAACCTAATTTGAATCATTTGCGTTTTTTTGGATCGATTGCATATCGTCATGTACCGAACCAACTTCGGAAGAAATTGGATGATAAGGGTGAGAAGATGATATTTGTAGGATATCACTCTACTGGAGGGTATAAGTTGTTTGATGGAAAAAATTGGAAGATCGTCATAACCCGGGATGTGACTTTTGATGAAGTCAAAAGTGCAGAAAATGCAGCAGTAATCGGTTACCCTACTAGCAGTAACCGATTACTCACAGAAAAACAACAGCAGTAGTTTTTTGAAATCACTGATCCAGAGGCTTCCGACACCGCTGTACCAGCACCTACAGTAGCGCAAAATGATGTTGTTAATAATGGTAGACCAGTGAGGCAATAGACTCCGAGATTACGAAAGATTCCAAGATAATGAAGTGAATAACGATGATGATTTTGTTCATTTCGCGCTTATGGCCGAATCCGAATTGGTAAATGAGGAAGAAGCCTTAAGTGATCCTAAGTGGATATGTGCAATGAAAGAGGAGCTGGAATCTATTGAGAAAAACGGTACTTGGGAGTTGGTCGATTTACCACTTGGAAAGAAATCAATAGGTGTGCGATGAGTCTATAAGGTTAAAGCAAATCCCAAAGGTGAAGTAATCAAGCATAAAGCTCGATTAGTGGCGAAGGGATTCTTGCAACGAGAAGGTATAGACTATGAGGAGGTATTCACACCAGTGGCTAGATTAGAGACTATTCGTTTGGTTGTTGGTATTGCACATAGCAACAATTGGATGGTTTACCAAATGGATGTCAAATCTGCGTTTTTGAATGGTCCTCTTGTTGAGGAAGTCTATGTGGGACAACCACCCGGTTTTGTGATAAAAAATCAAGAGATGAAGTATTACAAGCTACACAAGGCGTTGTATGGTTTGAAACAAGCTCCAAGAGCTTGGAACAAACGTATTGACGTCTTTCTTATTGACATTGGTTTCAAACAATGTGTATCCGAACATGGAGTTTATGTGAGATCGGATAAGAATGATGATGTTATTATACTTTGCTTGTATGTTGATGATATCTTGATTACGGGTAGCCATGACAAGAGTGTTTCAAGGTTCAAAAGTGAGCTCATGAGATAGTTTGAGATGACGAACCTTGGTGTCATGAATTACTTCCTTGACATAGAGTTTCACAAGTCAAAAGTGGGGCTGCTTATGCACCAAAGGAGGTATGCTCTAGATATTTTGAAAAAGTGTGATATGGAGCATTGTAATGCTTCTATTACACCTTGTGAGGCTAGAGTGCAGCTGTCCAAAAGTGATGAGGATGATGATGTCGATCCAACGCTTTACCGGAGCTTGATTGGATCGTTACGGTATTTGTGCAATACGCGACCAGATTTGGCTTTTAGTGTCGGTATTGCGAGTAGATTCATGAAGAGACCTAAGATGTCTCACTTGGCAGCGGTCAAGAGGATCCTTAGATATGTGAAAGGTACTCTTGGCTGCGGAATTCTCTTTCCCGCATCAGACACGGGGCGTAAGTGCAATTTACTTGGCTACACCGATTCTAACTGGTGCGGAGATAAAGATGACCGAAAATCGACGGCAGGGTACATCTTTATGTTTGGTAGTACACCAATCTCTTGGTGTTCGAAAAAGGAACCGGTTGTAGCACTCTCTTCTTGTGAGGCCGAGTACATTGCGGCGTCGTTAGGCGCGTGCCAAGCTATGTGGCTTATGAATCTATTGAAGGAATTGGGATGTGGTGATGATGCTGCCACCACACTATTTGTAAACAATGTTTCCGCAATAAATCTTGCGAAGAATTCGATTGCACACGGAAGGAGCAAGCATATTGAGATACGGTTTCATTATTTGAGAGACTTGGTCGGTGATGGAAAGCTTAAATTGAGCTATTGCCGAAGCGAAGACCAAGTCGCGGATTTGTTGACAAAGGGTGTGACAAATGATGTGTTCAAGAGGTTGAAGAAGTGCTTGAGCATGGTGGACTTGGAGCAACTAAAGTGAGGTGGTGTGTTAAATGCAATTAAAAGTTCTGTTATTACCTTTCCAAAAACTAACACAATTTATTTGTTGAGTCACTTTAGTTGTATTTTTGAGTTGTATTTTTTTATTCTCTCAATGTATAAATACTCTTGTAATATTCCCAATTCCAATTAATGTCAAAATTACTATTCATCCAATATCATTCTTTTCTCTCTAATTCTCTCTCAACTTCATCTTCCCCAAATTTCTTATCCTCCACCATTGTCAAACCTTCCATTTAAATTTTTATGTTCTAACATTTAACATATACACTATAATTTATTTTGGTGGTCAGTGGCCACCCCAGATTTTTCAATCGGACTCCATCACTAATGAGTGATGTAAATTATTTGGGTTGCCACTCTAAAGAAATAATTATAAGTATAATAAAAGTATAATCTATAACTATATATAAAGGGGATAGGTGATTTTGGTATGACCTTTATTTCTTCCACGAATACCCTCAATTAACTTTTTTTTTATATTTGTTTATTATTTTAAAAAATAACTTCTTTTTTTATATTTGTTTATTATTTAAAAATAATAATAATCTATAACTATATATAAAGGGGATAGGTGATTTTGGTATGACCTTTATTTCTTCCACAAATACCCTCAATTAACTTTTTTTTATATATTTATTTATTATTTTAAAAAGTAACTTCTTTTTTTATATTTGTTTATTATTTAAAAATAATAATAATTAAAATAAAAAGAATTAACACATAATAGCCGTAGGGCAGTTGTAACCTTAAATAACTTCCTAATTCCTATTTAACATTTCAAATTTTTTCGGTTATTGTAATTTTATATAACTTTTTTAAAAAGAAATATTACTTCCTATTTTATATTCAACCATTTTGGATTTTATACTTATTTATAACACTAACAAGCTTAACCCGAAATAACATAAAAAAATAATCAATCATTTTATTTTTGTGTTATTATTTACCATATTTTTTTCTTTGATATTTCAATATGATAAAATAAAATATTTTTAATGCATATCTTTGATTTTTTGATAAAATAATGTATCAACTATTGAGATAAATTATTTTATCTTAATGAGTTATTAAATAAATAATTATTTTATTTTTGGACATAACAATTTATTTTAGTAAATTATTTTACGTAATGTATAAATATTTATTAAGTGTTAAAGCATATAGACTAGGTAGAATGAAACTCTTAACTTAAATAATTACGTGTTTACTTAATGTATAAATATTTATTAAGTGTTAAAGCACATAGACTAGGTAGAATGAAACTCTTAACTTAAATAATTACGTGCTTATATATAAAATAAATTACATCAATTATAAAAAAAATATAATTAATTACATCAATGCTACAAAAATGTTTGTCATATATATTATTTATTGAGTATCTATAACTATTTAATGTTGTGTTTTGGCCTGACCTATTTTGATATCAATAATATCTTTAAAAAATAATTTTTATTAGTTTTAAAATGAATTAATAAAGAAATTCAAAATTAAAAAAAAAAGCCAGTCAAATATTGTGAATATTAAATACAAGTAATGGAGCAATTATTATAAATAACAATCAACTTCAAATTCATCTTCTATCTATATCTATATCTATACCTATATATAAATGGAATACATGATTTTGGAGTGACCTAATTTTGATCCAAAAATACGCTTTAGTTTCTTTTTAAATAAATAACATAATATAATTTAAAAAATTATGTTCTTGACAACTTACATCCGTTACAAAATAAAGTGGTTAGTAACTTTCTTATCTTTTAATTTAAAATAATTCTCACTTTCTTTTACTTAAAAATTATTTATTTCTTTTTCTCTCTCTCTTTTAGTTAATTCATAAAAAAATTTCTTTCACTACAATCTTTTTTTATATCATTTGGTCGCTGAAGATGTTGTATTAAAAATATAAAATCAACAACTTTGACGATGTAAGTTCTCTTTCTTTTGGTTTATATTGCATCATATGAACATTAAAGAAATTTAATTATTACTTTTTTTTAATATTAGTGAAATATAATAGAGAATCACATAGAAAATATAAGCCATGACAATATTTAACTTGACACTCTCCAATTAAGTCTGACATATTCGTTTGGAATGGAATGATCATGATATCCTGTAAAAATTTCGGAAAATTTGAAATTTTCAACTTAATTTTAAGCGGATACTAGAATTTTGTGAATTTACATTTTTTTATCGTTGTTATAAGACAGATTCCACGAGAAAGAGAGAGAGAGATTTTATTTTATTCATTTAAGAATATTTTTGAATTCATGAATTTACCTTCTATTAGTGGTTTATGTAAATAAAACCATGTATATTTACTAAGTCCATTGTTTTCTTTTTTTTACCAAAAATCCAAGTAATTCAGAAATAAGTCAGAGTTGTTGTTCTATTAAATCAAGACTAAAACAAAGTATCTCCGTTCTTTAGGTATACATTTATTTGTGTTACAATAAACCTTATTATATTCAAATGAGTCAAATATTTTGAATGTATTTCTTTGATAATATGACATTTTGTCATGTATTTGTAGTTTTATAAATCTCAAAAGTGCATTGATAAATGGATGTATGAAGAATTAATACAAATCTTTATAAGGTAAAAAAAACTATATTACACTACTTACTATTAATTTTACTATCTTTTTATCTAAAAAATTTCTAATTTGAGAGTCTTACATTTTTTCTTTACCACGGAAAACAATTGCAGGAAAAAAGAAAATACTTCGTATAAAGATTTCATGTTCGACATTTCTTTTAGAGAATGTCATTGATTACACAGTATCAATAGTACTTTGTATGCTTTAATATAATTTTGAATATCTTTGTTTATCATTTTCAAAGTGTAATAATATTATTTTTAATGCTTCATACAATAGAAATCTCATAAAAAGAAAAATTTACATTTAATTTTCTTTGCTGTGTGCATTAAAAAAAGCGGGCAGACGAGAGAGAGTAAATGGAATACTGATATAACATGATATTTATTCATAGGGGATTTTGGTAAACAATACGAAAGTGGTTTTTCCATAAAAGAAAGATGAATATAGAGAATTTTGATAAACAATACGAAAGTGGTTTTTCCATAAAAGAAAGATGAATATTTATGATTATTACCGTTGTATTCGATCATGATTTTGGTAAACAATACGGGCATAATTACAAACAGACATTTCCAAGGGATCATATATCTATTTAGGATGGAAGACTTAATTTAGAACTCTTACCATTTTCAAAGTGGAATAATATTATTTTTAATATGACGTACAATAAAAATCTCATAAAAAAAATATACATTTATTTTTCTCCGCTGTGGGCATTAAAAAAAACGGGTAGACGGACACGGGAGTGACGAGAGTGCCCATCTGAACACTAGTAAAACATAAAGACCATGACTACACAAAAACAACGAAACTTCTAGTTCAAGAATAAATGTACTTCATAAATCAGCATAAAAAATATCAACACAACGAATTTACCAATTTCAAGAAAAAATTAAATCTATCTTCTTCAAAAATAATACCCTTAAATTATGTGTTGATACAATTATTTAAGGTATATATGTTTTCAATGTAGCGTGTTATTTATTTTTAAACTGAGTCTTTTCTTTTTGAAAGTTTAGTATATCTTTAAATCAATATAAAAGTATTTTTATATGAAAGTATTAAAATAAGATTTACACATATCTTTAAATTGACTAACAAACTAATTAATAAATTAATAAAATAAAATAAATCTCAATATACATAATATTATATTTCAATTCTAATTTATAATAATATCTAAATATATAAAAAATTAAATATCCTAATCAACTTTATTGTAGACCTTACTATTATGAGTTTTGAATTCAATAGTAACCATAGATATCACATAGGCCGGATAGTTTCCATTTAGATGTTTAAAATATGTATTCATCAATTTTTATTTTTATTTGTATTTTATTTTTTAGTGAGTATTTCTTTTACTTATGAATTAGTGTATTTTTTTATGATTTGGATTGTGAATATTTTAAATTAAAAATATTTTTGTATATTTAGATTTATTTTAAGCTTAAACAAAATAATTTGTATCATTAAATTATAAAATAAAATGAATGAAATTTTATTATTTATTTTGAAAATAAGATGTCTAAAACTTGACTTTGAGTTTAATAAATATTTGGTCAACTTTGAGATGGAAGAGTCATTCACAATTTATCATATATAAACTTTTTATCTTTAAATCATCGCAATTAGTAAGATATTTACTTCCTTCACTGTCTCATGTCATTAAATTATGATTTTTAACAGTGAAAATTGTATATAAATTGGGTTGAATTGATGTTACCAAAATCAAAAGATGAACAATATAGAAAATTTAGTTTGGAAAATCATCACTTGGTCAAATTGGATCAATCCACTTATTTTAGGGTTAGATTGGATAAAATGAGTTATCCACATTCTTTCTTTTTAATGTTATTGTAAATAATAGGTCATCATACTCTCTCTTTCCTAAAACACGATCTAACTTAATTTCACTATTTTTTAAAACAAAATATATAAACATATGATAAATGTAAACATCAAAGGTCAAAATATTTATAACTAAAATAATTGAAATTGATAGCCCATAATTGCATATAATACTTTGTAAGATGGATTCTATAATTTAGCCAATAACACTCATGATTCCAACTCATATACTTTAGCCAATACAATAAATTATTAGATTCAAAGATTGAGTAGTATAACATTTATGAATATAAACTTGTGGCATGTGGGATGATGAAAAAAATAATATTTTGAAAAATGAAAAGAGAGATATTTTTAAATAAGCCAAATATAAAAAAATAAAATAAAAAAATAAAATAGTGTTAAATTTTTTAGGGAGAGTTTACCGCCTGTTATAGTTCTGTACGATTCAAAGGATTAATCTCTTCAATTGTGTGCGAATGATATCTGATTTATATAAATAAAATACATAATACTAGGGACATAAATCAAACCAATTGAAATTACAAAAGCATTCTTTCCTGAAGGAGTATACATCTAAGTAAAATACAACAAAAGTGATATTTTAAAGAAAACTAAAGTAAAAGCGCACACATGACCGATACTATCCAACAAACCTGCTTACGAGTGCAAAATAAAATAGCAAAATAAAGAGTTTTATGTGAGCATTCACATTTCAACACGATGAATGAACCAACCGTCAACACAAACTGATTCACAAACCAACAACCTCAGGAGAAAAACTCAACAAGTAATACGATTCTTTCGAGCAAAACAATCCAGCATCAAATAAAATAATATGGATATGAGACCAATCTAACATCAATTATTGATACAGATAATAAATTAGCGCCAATATAAAAGAGAAAAAATCTGGATGTTTCTATTATATTGTAAAATGGAAACCTTATTTTATTTATTTATTTATTAAATCTTTATTATCTGAATTAAATTAACTTGAGTGTGACTTAAATTCATGAAACCAAAATTCAAAACAAGGAGGGTGAGTTCATTAATATTAAAAGTTAGGTTACCTCATTACCAATTAATTGTGGTGTTCATTGATTGAGTTTAGGGGTAGAACAAGTTGGTTTGATGTGATTTTTTTTAAAGAAAATGAATCAAGATATAATTAACGAGGTTTGATTTGATTTTACAATATTTTCTCATAAAATTTGAATCAAATAAAACTAAATCGATGAAAAATATGTAGTTCCAATTTGATTAATATTTTAAAATATTTAAGAAGCTTTCACTAAAAAAATTACTTTAAAAAGTAAATTCTTTCAAGCACTATGAATTTTTATACTATTAAAATAAGTATGTCACATAAATAAAATTATATATTGATTAAAAAAGACATCAGTTTTTTTAAAGGATAAAACTACTAATATATTAATATAGCATGAAATAAAAGAAATAATAAAGTATATAAAGATTTGATTTGAATTTCGAGTGATTAGTGAAGGTGAGAAAAACACAAGAAATACGAAATTATGAATTATGTTGATGGATTAAATTTTTTAAAATATATTTTAATTGAAGTTCAAGTCACTAAAAAATGTGGGAAGGTAAAGATATAATGGAAGAAAGAGTCACACATTGAGTTTATTCTATTTTATCCCCTTTAACTTGTTTAATTCCCTCCGATTGAGAGATTTTTACTATACTTAAGACAGTTACAAAGATTACTAAGATGTCTCATGGTCCAACTGACCTATATCTTAGATTTCTCAAATATAAAGAACTGATTCCAAGTAAATCTCTTTGTGTACTCGAAGATTTATGCTAAAACTTAATCTTTTAGGGATTACAATCAAATAAATGAATAAATGATAACATATTTACACAACATAGATCAACATGAAATAAAAACTACTCTTGATACAAATACAAATATTTTGATCTTTCAACAAAAGGTGTATTATAATGAAACCACTTGCTTGCTTCTTTTCTAACTTTCAGTAAAACTTCTTTTCTAGATGACCTTGTTTTGAAAGTTCTTTTTTTCTTCTTCTCAAATTGATTCTTTATAACTTATTTAGAGTGTGGTTTCAACATTGTATTGCTCTCTTTGGTTGTTGATTTGATACATTAATGAATAAAATAGTGAGAAGTTAAGTCTTTATATAATTTACTTTTTTATGACCGTTGGATTATCTTTATCTTCAAGTAAATGAGTCATTGAGATATTGTATTATTGTAGCAGGCTATTTCATTGATATAAATTCATAATTAGGGGTGTGTAAAAAAACCGGTTATCCATAATCAAATTAGTATCCAAATTGTTCTATTTTAAAAAAACCAAACCAAATGCTAAAATAAAAATTTGGGTATCCATTTTGTTATCCAAATATAAACCGTTACCCATTATAAAAATTTGGTTTTGTTATTGGGTATCCAAATTTTACTCTGCCTTAAATTTTTATATTGGTCTGTTTTCACGTTTTATCACATTATAAATCAATTTTATATTTTATATATTTTTAAATTTTATAAAAAATTATTTTGAAAATAAAATTCAGATTTTTTTTCTTTTCACGAAAAATATAATATTTGAATTTTTTTTCAAAAAAATTATATTTGATATTTTTTTCAAATAAAATTATTATTTTCTTCTAAATAAAAAAGATATTTTTTATCAAAAATATTTTGTATTTTTTTCAGTAAAAAAATGTTTTAAAATAAATTATTATTTTATTTTCAATTTTTTTTTATTTCCATTTTTTTAAATGATTTTTTTAAAGATTTTTTTTCCAGAATATAATTTTATTATTTTCAATTTTTTTCTTTTTTCTGAATATTTGTTATTTTTTTCTAAAAAAGATTGTTTTTTTATGTTTTTTAAATTAAAAAAAAATATTTTAAAACCTCATAAAATTTGTTTATGAACAATTATGAGAGATTTTAGAAGTTTGAACAATTTTTTTGATGAATTATTTATTTTATGAATAATTATGATTTATAGAGATATGATTCATAACTATTTTATTTTATGACCGTTTTTATGTAACACATCATACTTTGGGATTGTTTTTAATCGAGATATTATTTATGATGATTATAAAAGTCAAATTTAAAGTAATTTTTTAAAATAAATATTTTTTTATATAAAATAGTTTTATAACTAGTGAAAATAAAAAAGTTAGTTAAAATAAAATAAAATTATTTTTTTAAAAATATAGTTTTAAAAACTGTTTTTTTATAAAATTGATTTTTTTAAGAAAATAAAAAATTGGTTTTAAAGAAATTGATTTAAAACTGTTTTTGTTTTAAACTATTTTTTTTTGTTAAAAACCAGTTTAAAATCAAATCGATCCACTTATAAACCGGTTTTAAGAAAATAAATTGATTTTATGAAAATGGTTTTAAGATCCAAACCGAACCATATATATGGATCAATTTGATTTGATTTATGATCCATGCACACCCCTACTCATAACAGATATTGTCGCACATTGTGTAGTACCTTTTATAATGTAAAGTTTGTAGCATTTGTACCTCTCTCTCTATATATATTATTGATTAGTTGTTTCTAAATTCAAACATTTGATAGAAAAAACAAGTAAGTTTTATTCTTATTGAGAATATACCTTGCAAATGGGTGCCAATGGAACAAACTTAAGAGGATAGCAACTTAATCATCTACCAAATAACCAATTATGTTAACTTTTAAGCTTTGAGTTGACTATAGGAACCTAACATAACTTGAGTCCCTAAAAATGTATATTAATAATTTAGTTAAGGTAAATTATCACCCCTTTTGTCAAATACTCCTCCTCTTTATATAATCAGACAAAAGCTTGTAAATGAGATTTGAGAAAATTATATATGTATTTTACTTTCAATAAAGTGTCAAAAATAAATAAATCAAAACACAAAAGCAATTTCATTAAAATAAATCAAAATTCAACTTTTGACAAATTAGATACATAAATCAATAAAATAATAATTTTAATAGTACATATCCTCTATGCTTAGAAAGCTTTTAGGAACATGTTGAGTAAAAGTGCTATCTTGGTTAACTCAACTACTATGGCTTGATGTCCTAAAATGATTTTAGCAATACAAACATTGATATGGAAATCTTGAAGATTTCTATGATATATTCTTTGAGGGTTCGAGATGATCTTCTTCATCTCTGATCTTTTGAGTTTAGGAGAGGAATCTGTTGGAGAAGTTTTTTCACTAGGGAGCATTGAACATTGTGAAACATCTTCTTTTTTGAGCAACACCTTTGTGAGAGACACACCGCATATTCACCCAAAATCTTAAGGTGATAATGTGTGAGTTCTCTCATTTATATTTCCAAACAATGTGGGACTTATTCACTACACTGACGCCGTTGACTTTCGATACAAGTAAGTCGGTCCCCTTCTCGAACCAAAGGATCATGATATCATTTGTTGGGGGAGTTTTTTCACTAGGGAGCATTGAACATTGTGAGACTTCTTCTTTTTGGAGCAACACCTTTGTAAGAGATACACCACATATTCACCTAAAATCTTAAGGTGATAGGTGAGTGGATTCTCTCACTTATAAATGCTCAAGTCTCCATATTTTTAATCAATGTGGAACTATTACCCACACTACTCACACTTCATACATTCTTAACAGAATCCACATGAATATGATCTACAACTAGAATAGCTCCGTAAGAAGTTTACTGAAGGATCCAATTAACCTTTGTTTCTTCCAAGTTTTTGATCTCTTGAATTACACTTAATCTTAACAGATTGTTAACATTGAAATATTCTCTATAACACATAATTATTATTTTTGTTCGGTTATGCGTTTATAGATCATTGATAAGGTCGTTCCTTTCATATGAAACTTGAGATTAACCTTTCATATGGGATTTCTCCTTTTGAATACGACATGGTTTGATAAATTCTCGTTTGGATCATGTTCACATCTTTGTCTGTATCGAATAAAGCAAGTATTGCTTATTGAATATTGATGGTTTGTTCATGGCCTTTGACGATGACCTTTCCTTTGTATTGAGTTCTTATAAACTCAGCTAGATCTCTACCACCTATCCTAAATTATTTTCCTTGAACAAACATCTTGATGCATTTTTCTTTTATTAATGTGTGTAGCCAAAAATCCTTGACGAGATTGATGTAAATAGTATTCTTCTTAATTTTAAAGGTTGTATGTAAAAAATATTGATGTCTAAGCTTTCAAAGATAACCACATCCTTAATAAAGATGGTGAGGTCTTCATATTTGCAAGTAAACTATGATTTTCTCGGAACTTCATATGAGATTTGTTGAGATGTCATATAAATAAGTGCTTTATCGAGATAAGACAAATTTTAAGGTTTAGAAAAAAGGAACACGGGACTATTTGAAAATGTTTCATAGTGAAAAAGGATAATGATGTAGTGTTAATGATTGGATGGTGTGATTTTTCAAAGAAATTTTAATGTGTGATGAATAGTATAAACTTTAAATGCATGAAAATATTACTTAGGAATACGATAAACAAAAAATATTTCTTTTCCGATAACATGTGTCATTTCAAAAAATCTTCTTTATTTTCCAAGATAAATTTTTCTGGTTGTGAATACTTTCCATTGAAAATCAAGTTTTTTGTTTAGATTCTTCTAAACTACGAGAGCTTTGTGAGCCAGAGGCACTGACGACAAATGTTGTTTCTCCATAGGATGTTAATATTGTGTTTTTCACTATCTTAATATCTTCTTGTTCAACTATCTTTGGTATTTAATAGTCAAACTCGTTCTCATTAAAGATTGCATGGATTTATTCATTGACTACCAATACATCATCTTATATAAGTTGCAGAGAGTCTAAAATGTGATAACAAGATACACTTTTGTGATTTAGAATAAAATTTGATAAGGTGTTCTTTAGTGTTTAGCATATAGAAATTACAACCAAATTGATGAAAATATAAAATGTTTGGATTTGTACCTTTGTCATAGGGAGTCTTGTTTAATATAAATCTAAAATAGTTCATATTTTGATGGTAACATAATGTATATAACTTCGACCCAAAAGTGCTCTATAACATTTTTCTCATTGATCATGATTCGGTAAATCTCTTAAAGAAATATATTTATCCTTCCTACAAACTCTTTTGGTTGTCCGGTTCTAGAATAACATAAATCATGAAAGACACAATTTTCTTCACAAATAATTTCAAAGTATTTGTTTTTAAATTCTGTGCAATGATCAATTTTTAAGTCTTTTTCAACTTACAATTGTTTACATAATATTGATAATACATAATGAGACTCATACTTATGAATTTTATTCATGTTCATATGCTATGAATATTCCATTCTTCTTGAATTTTTATGCACATACCACTTCTATCATTAAAATCATAAAATCAATTAACATTGATGATTGAAGTCCTACACATTCGAATGCCATCAAATTAAATTAACATGACTATATGATAATTTTAATAAACTATAATATGAGACATCAACACCTCTAATAAAATCTCATTAACATTTCATAAATCAAAATGGTGGTTGTTTTCTTTAACTAAATTAGTTAGACACGAATACATACAAAGACTGACGTGGCATGTCTGCTCCTTCTTCGTGATTTTCTGCCACGAAGTCGTTCCTATTACCTTCTCCGTTTCAATTCCTTTCTTCCCCAAATATCCCAAATCTCAAATTACCCAATTCTCACCTCCTCAGATCTTTTCCATTCAATTCAATTCCCACAAAAACTCGCCAATTTTCGAATTCCCGATTCCGATTTTTCCATCTAGGTTTCACTGCTTCTCATCACACCCCGATCGATTTCGATTAGATTTCAATTATAGCATCATCTTAGGTTGATAAATTCAATTTCCGCATTTATTATCGGAATCGTTTCTGCTAAGTAGGGTTTCAATTTTCCGGATCGAATTGTGAGGAAGAATGGAAACGAGTCGAAGAGCGGTGGAATCGTACTGGAGATCGCGGTTAATCGATTCAGCTACATCGGATGAAGATAAAGTTGCGCCTGTTTACAAATTGGAAGAAATCTGCGAGCTTTTGCGCTCTTCGCATGTTAGTATTGTCAAGGAGCTTTCAGACTTTGTCTTGAAACGTTTGGAACATAAGAGTCCCATTGTAAAACAGAAGGTATAAGAATTTTAATATATATTTTTTTGATTTTTGGTTTCTGTTTTTCACTTCATCAAATTTGATTGAGGTAGATCTCATCTGAAATTATTACTATTTGAAGATATTGAATTAGCTAATTGCATGCATTGGTGAATGAAAGAAATGTAGTGCATGTTTGGTTTAGATTCTGGAAGAGCCAAAAGCAATTTTAGAGATGGAGAATTGATTTTGGAATGATTTTGAGGTGTTTGGTTCTTGTATAATTGATTCTGCTTCATAATTGATTCTACTTGAAGTTAGAATTTATAAATTTTGAGTTTAAATGTGATTTTTACATTTACTGTTCAACTCAATTTTGCATAAAGTTATCCAAACATAAATCATTTTACATTCATTTCACTTTTAACCATAATCAATTCACTCAATCAATTTTTTTCACCGCAGAACCAAACATACTAGTAGTGGTTTTGAATGTTATGGAATCAACTTTATGGGGAATGTATTATACTTTTGTTGTTCATGAATGTGAAATTGCATGCTTTTGTTTCCTTTTTGATGTTTTCACTTTTTTTCTGTTATTCTGGGGTGCATAAGATTGTCAGGTGATAGTTCTCTTTCTCTCTTTGATAGTTTGGAATGTAATGAAGTTATCCTTTAAATTGTTGCACCTGTCTTTAAATTATACTTGACTTTAACCAGTAACCATACTTGTATTTTTTATCAAGATGTAAAGTATGGAAGTGGTGATATGAAAAAGGATTTTATTTGTTGAAAATTGTACTGCCGATTCATATATCGTTTGCATTGTTTGTCTAAACTCGTTTCACTATTTCTTTCTTTTTTTGGGTAAAATTATTGTTGGCAGGCATTAAGGTTGATAAAATATGCGGTTGGAAAGTCTGGTGCTGAGTTCAGAAGGGAAATGCAGAGACATTCAGTGGCAATTCGTCAATTATTGCACTACAAGGGACAGCCGGATCCTCTGAAAGGCGATGCACTAAATAAAGCTGTGCGGGACACTGCCACTGAGGCTGTCTCTGCCATCTTTTCAGAAGATAATAATAACAATAACAATAATAATCATCAGCAGAAGGCTGCCGCACCTTCTCATGATCTTAACCGGCGGATACAAGGGTTTGGGAATACAAACTACGAAGTGCCATCTGAAGATAAGAAGTCTTTTATTAGTGAGGTAGTTGGTATTGGAAGTGCATCAATTAAGCAAGGACTTCATAGCTTAACACAGGGACATTCACTAATGAAGAATGAAACTGGAAGTGGAAGCTACAAGAGTCCAAATCTTCAGAGGTCGTTGACCTTCGAATCAGAACATGGTGACAGATATGAACCCGTTGCGTATCGTAGTGAAAGTCAGAGTACTTTTGGAGTTCCAAAGAATCAATCTAGTGGTTCTTGGAATCAGGATTCAAGAGTAACTAAGATGGAAATTTCAAATAGTGAATCCAGTGGAAATTTTTCAGAGAACAAGACTAGAGAGGATAGGTTGGTGGAAACAATTGTAACTTCAGGAGGTGTTCGCCTACAACCCTCTCGAGATGCCATTCATGCTTTTCTAACAGAGGCTGCAAAGTTGGATGCTCTGGCTTTAGGCCATGCCCTTGAACTAAAGCTCCAATCTCCTATTTGGCAGGCATGTCTTCTATGTTTAAATTTCTACAAAAATTTAAATCCATACATGAAAATTAAGAACATGTACTTATTTATTTAAATGAGCATTTAAAGTTTGCAGATTAAAATTCTTTTTCAAGTATTCTGGAACTTAATATGCCGGAACTTTACATTGCCCTTTTCTGGTATAAAAACAGTTTCACTACAAATGTGGTTGGCGTGAATTTAAATTTAAGTGTCGACATCTTTTTTCCCTTTATGTTATTAGACCTCGCAATCTTAATTGGGCATGTGCAAATATACAAGTGAATACCATGTATAATGGATATTTTAGTTATCATTTTTGTTAAATTTTGTCATTTTGCATGAAGTGTAGTGCTTATGAAAACCTAGAATATCATAAGTTCTTGCTGCAGAATTTATTTAAGCTGCTATTGAAAACATTTTCTTATAAGAGTAATATTTTCAGGTGCGCATGAAAGCGGTTTGTGTTCTTGAGTCCATCATCAGAAAGAAGGATGATGAACATTTTTTATGCGTGGCATCTTACTTTGCTGAAAATAATGATGTCGTGCTGAAATGTTCAGAATCTCCCCAAGCCTCTTTGAGGGAAAAGGCTACAAAGGTAACCTTTATACTGTAGTCAATCTCAGTGAATAATTACTACTTGAAAATATTATCTCCTTATTCACGTTCACATTTTACACGCATATCAATCCCTCTTTTGGCGAATAAGTTACTACCTCCAGTTGCAGTAATGAAAATTTGGTTATAACTAGGAAGTGGAAAATTTGAATATTTAAAATTTGGTTGGTGATGTACATCACTAGCTTGTATTGAACTTCTTGTCTATAGATATTATCTACCTATGCTTCTGTGTCTCCGTCTCTCGAAAAGGCCAACTGAATTATTTATGTTTTATACATTATTATTATGCAACCTGTGGTTTTGCAACCCCTATCAGATATTGGATACAGATACACTTTGATACACTATGACTACAAAACATCCTTCGTGATTAATATAGAAAGTATAGATGCTTGTGAGGAACTTATTCATTATCTCAAACCTTTGTAACTGTGCGTTTCTTTTTTTGGGTCAAGTATACATTACCAAATATTTAAGTGCAATTTTTAATTTTTTTAGCATTTTAACAATAATAGTTTAGACTGCTTTGTTAATGTCAGCAAAAGTATGAGAGCAATATTTGTAATATAACTTAACATTTGGCTCCTTGATGGACAGGTTCTTGGTCTTTTAGGTGGAAGCCAGCCAAACAGTTCTGCCATTAATTCAGAGAAAGCTGTAAAGACAGAGCGTGCCATTGTTGCTGAATTGCCTGACTTGATAGACACTGGCTATTCAAATGACAACACAACCAATATTACAGATGAACAAAGTATAGGGAATCTGACATCATCCGCACCTCTGGTTGATGATTTATTTGGAGATATAAGTGGCTCTATTGGAGCTAGTCATGAGCTGAAAAATGATGACGACCCATTTGCAGATGTATCATTTCACACAGGTGAGAGAAAAGAACAAGCAGATGATTTATTTTCAGGGATGATAGTTGGTGAAGATAAACAGGGTGACCATGAGAGTCACAAGCAGGGGATTCCAAGTGATCCTCAACTTTTTGACATTTTTGGTTCCAGTTCTAGGCAAGGAAATCATAGCGAGTCTGTTAGTGATTTAATGGGTGGTTTGTCAATAGATGAAAATACCTCAACTATGAAGCATAAGGGAACATCTTCTGCGGTGCAATCTGAATCTTTATTTTCAGGTTTAAACAACCATTCCCCTGACAATACTCTAGGTGGTATGTTGGGCTCTCAACCAGTTGGGTTCAATGTAAATACGATGTTTCCCACTGGGCATCTGCCTTATAATATGCAGCCTGGTGTTATGTTGAACCAACAATATCCTTCTCAGCCTCTTAATTATGGTGCCATGGGAACTCTCTTAGCTCAGCAGCAATTACTGGCAACAATGGCGAATTTTCAACACCTTAATAATGTCAATATGCGAGATGATGGCATTGCTCAAATGGTTGGACCTAATGGA
Source organism: Lathyrus oleraceus (assembly GCF_024323335.1). Lineage (NCBI taxonomy): Eukaryota > Viridiplantae > Streptophyta > Magnoliopsida > Fabales > Fabaceae > Lathyrus > Lathyrus oleraceus. Next base: position 487,722,701 of record NC_066582.1, on the reverse strand, counting down.
AATACCCCTTTGCCAGACATATTTCAACCAAATTTTGCATCTCAAACTCCCAGCTCAATGATCAATAATTCAAAGAAAGAAGATAATACTAAAGCATTTGATTTTATCTCGGTAAGTTCGAATCCAAATGCTTTTATGTGTACCTTCCATTTGTTTAGTTTTTGTTAATGGCCTGGTTTGAGTATACTGCTTTGTGAATTACTAATCTTTTAGGTGTTAATATTTGCAACTTGAATGAAATTCGTAATAAATCAAGTTAAAACCATATTATAAAGGACTTGGATTTCACTGGATATGTTTAAGATAGGATATTATGATGCCATCTGGTTTGATGATACATGCAGTATACATTGTTGGTTATAACAATTAAAAAAAAAATGCATAGTGTATTTTGGGTAGAGCTGAAGTTTATATGTTGATGGCACTTTGGCTTTTGCCTTGCTTCGTTATAGTGATTGCTCTTAATGTAACTGTCTAGCTGTTAGGTGGATTAACATGACATGATCACTTTGTTTCATGCTTGTAGGACCATCTTGCCTCTGCTCGGGATTCAAGAAGAGTGATTTGAAATTTAGATTTTGTGCTTCGCGGAGGATATTTAAGGCTTTGTAGTATTGGATTGACATTAATAGATCAAATGTTTTTTGTGTTTCATTTCCTTCGCAACATATGATATTCTACATGTTCATGTCAACAACAACATAATAAAGTGAGAAACATTTTGGACATGGAATAAGAGGTTTAAAATGGTTGCAGATCAGATTTTTTTTGTATTGTTTTATTTTCATGAGTATCTTTTGTTATTAGTTAATGGCAGAGTAACTGATAGCGGCGCTATCCCGGGAGAGCAGCGCGGAGGCCGATCGCCATGGCGTAGCAATTCGCGTCCAGTTTGAGATCGCGATTGACTTTTGGCTTGGAGCGGATCGCGGAAGCTGTAACACCCACATATAATATACATTTAGAAAATACAGGATCTCGGAAGCTGTAACACTCACGTATAATATACATTTAGAAAATACATTATACACAGTGTAATTGGTATTGATACACATAAGAGCCTATCCTATCGATATACATGTCTAAAAGAAATAATATACACAAATGAAATATGATATACAAATGTGTTTAAACAAAACTAGGATCTAAATAAGAGTTCATATGATCCACAATGGAAGTTCATAATTTAAAAAGTCTGGTTGCCAGAAAATCATTAAACAAGCTTTATCCTTGCTTTTATGCTGCACAAATCTACCTGAAACAACAATTATAGTGAGTGAGATAATAATTTTAATGAGTTTCCTTATCTCATGAATCCACTTGGTTTTAAAGGAATCTCTTATTGATTTTTAACTTAAGTCATTCAATGTCGTTCTACTTATGCTCTTTTACACAATAGAACAAGGACTTATTTTACACAATAGAGCAATGACTTAAACATCTAAGGAAATTTATGCTTCGTATGGAAAACGCACAACTTGAGTTCACATAACTCAATGAATCGTTATTTGGGAATGCACACCAAATTGTCTTTTTTCGGCCGATCCTACATCTAGGACTATGGACACGGGTCATAGATCTCTTTTTCCGATTGATTCTACATCTAGGACTATGGACACGAGTCATAGATCTCTGCTTTCTCTAACAACTTCTCTCCATAATCATCAAAATCCACAGACTATGGGCACATGTCACGATTGTCCGCACAATAAGGATTGTCTCCCCGCCCGATCATAATCCACAAATTTTGGCCATGGTTCACGAACTTTCCCATAGCATGACATACTTCTTTTCCCGGCCATCCGAGTCTCCAAATCTTATCGACACGGGTCACCGTATCCACCAAATAAACATTCGCCTTCCCGATTACTACTCTATATGAGTCTAAAATTCGGGATATGCGCGAATATGAGTTATTCCTGAATACACAATTGGTCCATTAATCACCATATAGTTATTCTCATCAACACCAGGTGATCATATCACAATCACCATGGGTTGATATCATAAATACCATGTGATTCTATCACAATCACAATATTACAATGCATTTTCATACAAGCTAGCTGAATCTCAACTATGATATAGTTCTCCATCCATGCCTCATGCATTCTCGTAGATGGGACGATTCACCTCTAGCGACTACTCGTTCACGGATGCATACCGAGGCACCTCTTACATTCAAGTATCACAACCTAAATTATTTACCATAACCTAAGTCATCTTTCTTATTCCATTCACTTAGTTATCGCCTCACTAGTATTTGTAGGTTAATTCAATTATTATGCATTCAATGCAACAATAGCTCATACTATAGTTCATAGCATACACACAATAGTTTATCATTATTCATCAAGCATTATTGAGATACATGCATGGTTTCCTTCACAAATAGATAGAGCATTGTATCAACTTTCCAACACATTCAACCTTACGTTAAACGGAGTCACATTTCCCGTTTTATGATGGAAACAAGAACATTAGTTATCTCTTAATACATCGGAACTCCCGCTTAGCGAGCTCTGGGTGAGTTCCTAGCGAGACGAGGCAGTAAGCTCGAAACTGAATATTTTCCCTTCCTTGCTTAGTGAGCTCCAAACGAGGCATCCAAGCGAGCTCTTGGCTATTGAGCTCCCATCAAGGCCTAAAGGGGAGATTCCAGAATGCCATTTATTTCAAAAAACATCTGTCTCGCCCAACAAGATCTGTCTTCGCCTAACGAGAGTTGTATAACAACTTATGCATAGGAACTGATACACTCGCTTAGCGAGTTGTTCCCTCGCATAGCGAGAAAGCCAAAACAAAGTTAGTAACAAAACACAATAGGAAGAAGGAAACGAGCAACAACAACACCAAGTCATAACTTATCACACAAAACGATACCAACAACATGAATTATCACAAGTAAATATGGAAGATGTAACACCCTTCTAAAATACCCCAAATATTTAATTAAAACAACAAATATATATCAGAGTAGATATGCAATTAAGGGTGTCACACAATCACTTCACAACATTTCACCAAAATAACTGTCATGCTCTTTATTTAATCCAAATAAACATTGCATAATTCGCAGCGAATAGAAATCAAATCAATCATGCAAAACATGTAACACATTACATGTAAAATTATTCAACAAGGTAAAACATCCCGTCCCGATGTTACATCTATCAGAGCATGACTCACTAATAAACTACGCTAGACTCCAAGCACTAGCTCCTACTCAATCACTGCTCGTTACCTGAAAACATAGTTGTAAGGGTGAGTTCCTCAATCGATATAATAAGCATTATAAAATATCATGCAATGTTAAGTAATTTAACACATTTCATCACCCTAATCATAACACACATTCAGTAACGGCACATCAACTCAAACATCATACTCAACACCAACATAAAGCACACGTATAATCTCAATTCATACTTAACACCAACACAAAACACACGTATAATACTGGAATACATCCATTCATATTATACGCCATACATACATTATGCAATGAGACTCCATGCATGCGGTACCGACTATTCGTGAACATATAGTTCAACTTCACCGACCAAATCCAGGTACGGCTACCAAGCTCACTAGTCCCACTCATTTGAGACCTAGTGACTCACATCACTAATTCCTCACCATGAGAATTAGCTACCACCCCAAGGGCCATGCTATGCACGCTAATCACCTAGCATGCAAACATCAACAACAATCCAAAATGACTAACATCACTAATTCCTCACCATGGGAATTAGCTACCACCATAAAGGCCACATTATGCTATGCCAAATCACCTAGCATGCAACATCAACAACAATACACAATGGACATATGCTCACACTCTAAGCCATAAAACAGTCCATCCACAATTACATACATAATATATACATTCACAACATTATGCATATTTTCACACATCATCAGCATATTTATCACATAATCATATCATGTCATGCCAAATAATACAATTACAGTATTAGCACACTCTACTAATACCTATCCTACTCAAAACAACGGGAAATAATCCCTACTATATCATACACCGATATAGGCCAATCACCAATTGTGTTCACAACATTAAAATATCAATTTTTCCAATTTCCAACAGTGTTAACCGGTTAACGCCCTGGGTTAACCGGTTAACGCAGGACAGAACACGCTTCCTGGCCAATTTTAACAGTGTTAACCGGTTAACGCCCTGGGTTAACCGGTTAACGCAGACAGAACAACAATTTCTCAGAAATCACAACAGTGTTAACCGGTTAACGCCCTGGGTTAACCGGTTAACGCAAGCAAAACAGCAATACTTCACAATTCCTAACAGTGTTAACCGGTTAACCCCCTGGGTTAACCGGTTAACGCAAGACAGAAAGCTGTTCCTGCGCTAACACGAAGCAGAATGCAGAATTCTCCGCATTTTCCGCCGTTGGAGGACTTCCGGACCTCCGATTCCGATTCCGTAAAAAGCTATACGTTCGGGAAATCACAACTCACACAAATACAGATTCAATTACAGCTTTAACACAACTTATCCAACACAATTTTTCAGCATTCAACATCCCAATTAGGGTCAATTCAACAGTTTATCACTACCCATTACATGTTAACCCATAATACCCATTAAACGACGATAAACCCCCCTTACCTGAGTTAATCCGGCGAATCTTTAAGCTTCAAGCTTTTCTCTTCTCCAACCTTCTTCCTCTTGCTCTGTCTCTTTGCCCTTTTCCTCTTTTCAGCCGCTTCTCTGCTTTCACGTGAAAACTCTTTTTACCAAAATGGAACCCTTTTTCCTTATTTCCAACTTATATATATTTTCCAATAATTATTATTCCAATAATAATAATAATTCAATAATTCCAATTATTTAATTAAATTAATAAATATAATATTAACTTAAATTAAATAATTATCTTATTTTTATCGGGGTGTTACAACTCTCCCCCACTAAAAGAGTTTTCGTCCTCGAAAACATACCTCAAGCGAATAACTCAGGATAAGACTTCTTCATCTGACTCTCAAGTTCCCAAGTCACATTGCCACCTGCTGGTCCTCCCCAAGCTACCTTCACTAAAGCAATCTCTTTACCCCGCAACTGCTTCAACTCTCGATCCTCGATCCTCATAGGTGATGTTTCAACAGTCAGATTATCTCTCACCTGTACATCATCTATTTGGATTACATGCGACGGATCAGGAATGTACCTCCTCAACTGAGACACATGAAAAACCTCATGCAAATTCGCAAGCGACGGTGGTAAAGCGATACGATAGGCTACCTCCCCTATCCTCTCCAAAATCTGATAAGGACCAATAAATCGAGGTGTCAACTTCTTCGACTTCAAAGCTCGACCAACCCCAGTTATCGGAGTAACACGGAGAAACACATGATCTCCCTCTTGAAACTCAAGTGACTTCCTCCTCTTGTCGTAATAACTCTTCTGACGACTCTGAGCAATCCTCATCTTCTCCTGAATCATCTTAATCTTTTCCGTAGTCTGTTGAACAATCTCCGGTCCAACCACAGCACTCTCACCGGACTCATACCAACATAAAGGCGTCCGACATCTCCTACCATACAAAGCTTCAAACGGTGCCATACCAATGCTCGAATGAAAACTATTGTTGTAGGTAAACTCAATCAAAGGTAAATAACAATCCCAAGTACCTCCCTTTTCCAAAACACAAGCCCTCAAAAGATCCTCTAGTGACTGAATCGTCCTCTCAGTCTGACCATCAGTCTGCGGATGATATGCAGAACTCAATCTCAGCTTAGTTCCCAAAGCCTTCTGCAAACCTTCCCAAAACTTCGATGTAAATCTAGGATCTTTGTCCGAAACAATACTCGACGGAATACCATGCAAACTTACAATCTTCTCAATATACAACTCGGCTAATCTCTCTAACGGATAATCCATTCTGATCGGAATGAAATGAGTCGATTTCGTCAATCTATCAACAATCACCCAAATAGCTTCAAAATTCTTACTTGTCCTCGGTAAACCAGAAACAAAATCCATACTGATACTATCCCACTTCCACTCTGGAATAGCCAACGGTTGCATTAGCCCAGACGGCTTCTGATGCTCAATCTTTGACTTCTGACAAGTCAAACAAGAATAAACAAAACTCGCAATTTCTCTTTTCATTCCCGGCCACCAAAATAACTTTTTTAAATCATGATACATCTTCGTAGCCCCAGGATGAATACTCAGGCCACTACGATGTCCTTCCTCACGAATACTCTTCTTAAGTTCGGTAACATCCGGAATACACACCCGATTACCAAATTTCAAAACACCATTCTCATCAACTCTGAATTCACCACCTTGACCTTGATTCACTAGAGTCAACTTGTCCACCAAAAGCACATCGGATTTCTGACTCTCTCTAATCTCATCCAGAATACCACTTGTTAACTTCAACATTCCCAATTTAACACTATTGTGAGTACTCTCACACACCAAACTCAAGTCTCTAAACTGCTCAATTAAATCCAATTCTCTAACCATTAACATAGACATATGCAATGATTTCCGACTCAATGCATCAGCCACTACGTTTGCTTTACCCGGATGGTAATTCAAACCAAAGTCATAATCCTTCAGAAACTCTAACCATCTCCTCTGTCTCATATTCAGCTCTTTTCTGATCAAACAAATACTTTAAACTTTTATGGTCACTGAAAACCTCAAATCTTGACCCGTACAAGTAATGCCTCCATAACTTCAGAACAAATACCACGGCTGCCAACTCTAAATCGTGTGTCGGATAGTTCCTCTCATGAACCCTTAGTTGTCTCGAAGCATAAGCTATAACCTGCTTGTTCTGCATCAACACACCACCCAAACCCAACAATGAAGCATCACAGTAAACCTCAAATGATTCCGACGAACTCGGTAATATCAGAATAGGAGCAGTAGTTAACCTTCTCTTTAACTCTTGGAAACCTTCTTCGCATTTTGTGTCCCAAACAAACGCTTGCCCCTTTCTAGTCAACATCGTCAACGGTAACGCCAACTTAGAAAATCCCTCAATGAATTTCCTATAATAACCTGCAAGTCCAAGAAAACTCCTTATCTCAGAAACTGACTTCGGAGCTTCCCACTTAGATACCGCTTCTATCTTAGAAGGATCAACAACAACACCACCTCTTGAAATCACATGACCAAGAAAACTAACCTCTTCTAACCAAAATTCACACTTGGACAGTTTAGCAAATAACTTCTTTTCTCGTATAACTCCTAAAACCACTCTCAAATGTTCAGCATGCTCTTCTTCAGATTTCGAATACACCAAAATATCGTCAATAAACACCACAACAAACTTGTCTAGGTACGGATGGAAAATCCTATTCATATACTCCATAAATACCCCAGGCGCATTAGTCACACCAAAAGGCATTACAGAATACTCATAATGTCCATACCTTGTTCTGAAAGCAGTCTTCTGAATATCCTCAGTTTTCACACGTATCTGATGATACCCCGACCTCAAATCTATTTTGCTGAACACACTCGCACCAACCAACTGATCCATCAAATCATCAATCCTCGGCAAAGGATACCGATTCTTGATCATCACTTTATTCAGTTGCCTATAGTCCACACACAACCTCATAGTACCTTCTTTCTTCTTAACCAATAACACTGGTGCACCCCACGGTGACACACTCGGACGAATAAATTTCTTATCCAACAGATCTTCCAACTGACTCTTCAATTCAGTTAACTCAACAGTAGACATACGGTACGGAGCCATCGATATCGGCCTAGTACCAGGTACTAAATCAATCGAGAACTCAACTTCACGCTCTGGCGGTAATTCATTCACTTCTTCAGGAAACACATCAGGAAAATTACACACCACGGCTAGATCGCAAATCACCAGTTTATCTTTAGCCTCCAAAGTCGCTAACAACATAAACAACTCTGCCCCATCTGCTACTGCCTCATTCACCTGCCTTGCTGATAGAAACAAACTCTTTCCTTCCTCAATCTCAGGAAAAATCACAGTCTTATCAAAACAGTTGATAGAAACTCGGTTAAACACCAACCAGTTCATACCCAAGATAACATCAATCTGCACTAGTGGAAGACACACAAGGTCCATCCCAAAGTCTCTACCAAAAATACTCAAAGGGCAATTTAAACAAACTGAAGTAGTAGTCACTGAACCCTTCGCAGGAGTATCAATCACCATACTCCCATGCATCTCAGATATCTCTAATTTAAGTTTCACAGCACAATCCAAAGATATAAAGGAATGAGTCGCACCTGTGTCAATAATAGCTACAAGAGGAAAGCCATTAATATAACACGTACCTCGGATTAAACGATCATCTGCAGAAGTCTCAGAACCTGATAAAGCAAAGACCTTGCCTCCCGACTGGTTCTCTCTCTTCGGCTTAGGACACTGTGGACTGATATGACCCACCTCTCCACAGTTGAAACAAGTCACAGTCTTCAACCGGCACTCTGCAGCCAAGTGACCACCTTTTCCACACTTGAAACATTTCTTCTCAGCACTGGTACACTCATGGAAACGATGTCCAGCCTGACCACATCTGTAACACTTAGCAGGGGCACTGGAGTCTCCCCCACTAGATCTCCTCATCCCACTCTGTCTCTGGAAACCTTTGCCAGCTGCATACGGTTTCCCACGATCATTCTGATTCTTGCCTTTCCTATCAACCCTCTGCTGATAGCTCTCTGCTCTGGCCTTGGTATCCTGTTCAAAAATTCTGCAACAGTTAACCAAATCAGAAAACACTCTAATCCGCTGATACCCAATAGCCTGCTTGATCTCGGGACGTAACCCGTTCTCAAACTTCACACATTTTGAAAATTCCCCAGTAGCCTCATCATAGGGAGTGTAATACTTCGACAGCTCTGTGAACTTAACAGCATACTCAGTAACAGACCGATTGCCCTGCTTCAATTCTAAGAACTCTATCTCTTTCTTTCCTCTAACATCCTCTGGAAAGTACTTCCTCAGGAATCTCTCTCTGAACACCGCCCAAGTGATCTCAGCACTCCCAGCAGCTTCCAACTCAGTGCGGGCAGCAACCCACCAATCATCTGCTTCCTCTGACAGCATATGCGTACCGAACCTGACCTTCTGGTTATCGGCACACTCAGTCACTCGGAAGATCCTCTCGATCTCCTTCAACCACTTCTGAGCACCATCTGGATCGTATGCTCCCTTGAACATTGGAGGATTGTTCTTCTGGAACTCACTCAATTGACGAGCAGCTCCCATTCCCACAACATTCGGATTCCCTCCAAGTACTCCAGCTAGCATACCCAGAGCCTCAGCAATCGCAGCATCGTCTCTACCTCTTCCAGCCATCTTTATTCTGAAAACCCAACAAGCTAAAACAATAAGTACTGATAGGGTTACATAACACCTATCACGTACAGGGGAACAAAATAATTACGACTCGACTCGACCGACTATGCTCTGATACCACTAATGTAACACCCTTCTAAAATACCCCAAATATTTAATTAAAACAACAAATATATATCAGAGTAGATATGCAATTAAGGGTGTCACACAATCACTTCACAACATTTCACCAAAATAACTGTCATGCTCTTTATTTAATCCAAATAAACATTGCATAATTCGCAGCGGATAGAAATCAAATCAATCATGCAAAACATGTAACACATTACATGTAAAATTATTCAACAAGGTAAAACATCCCGTCCCGATGTTACATCTATCAGAGCATGACTCACTAATAAACTACGCTAGACTCCAAGCACTAGCTCCTACTCAATCACTGCTCGTTACCTGAAAACATAGTTGTAAGGGTGAGTTCCTCAATCGATATAATAAGCATTATAAAATATCATGCAATGTTAAGTAATTTAACACATTTCATCACCCTAATCATAACACACATTCAGTAACGGCACATCAACTCAAACATCATACTCAACACCAACATAAAGCACACGTATAATCTCAATTCATACTTAACACCAACACAAAACACACGTATAATACTGGAATACATCCATTCATATTATACGCCATACATACATTATGCAATGAGACTCCATGCATGCGGTACCGACTATTCGTGAACATATAGTTCAACTTCACCGACCAAATCCAGATACGGCTACCAAGCTCACTAGTCCCACTCATTTGAGACCTAGTGACTCACATCACTAATTCCTCACCATGGGAATTAGCTACCACCCCAAGGGCCATGCTATGCACGCTAATCACCTAGCATGCAAACATCAACAACAGTCCAAAATGATTAACATCACTAATTCCTCACCATGGGAATTAGCTACCACCATAAAGGCCACATTATGCTATGCCAAATCACCTAGCATGCAACATCAACAACAATACACAATGGACGTATGCTCACACTCTAAGCCATAAAAACAGTCCATCCACAATTACATACATAATATATACATTCACAACATTATGCATATTTTCATACATCATCAGCATATTTATCACATAATCATATCATGTCATGCCAAATAATACAATTACAGTATTAGCACACTCTACTAATACCTATCCTACTCAAAACAACGGGAAATAATCCCTACTATATCATACACCGATATAGGCCAATCACCAATTGTGTTCACAACATTAAAATATCAAATTTTCCAATTTCCAACAGTGTTAACCGGTTAACGCCCTGGGTTAACCGGTTAACGCAGGACAGAACACGCTTCCTGGCCAATTTTAACAGTGTTAACCGGTTAACGCCCTGGGTTAACCGGTTAACGCAGACAGAACAGCAATTTCTCAGAAATCACAACAGTGTTAACCGGTTAACGCCCTGGGTTAACCGGTTAACGCAAGCAAAACAGCAATACTTCACAATTCCTAACAGTGTTAACCGGTTAACACCCTGGGTTAACCGGTTAACGCAAGACAGAAAGCTGTTCCTGCGCTAATGTAACACCCCGATTAAAATAAGAGAATTATTTAATTGAGTTAATATTATTTTATTAATTTAATTAAATAAAGTTGAATTATTGGATTATTTTTTATTATTATTATAGATGTTATTTATTTAATAATAATTAAATAAATAAAATAAATGGAATATGAAGAGTGGAAGGGTAAAAGTGGAAATTGGATAAAAGAGGCCAAAGTGAGGATTCAGGTTGTTTCACGTGTTTTGCCTCAGAGTCAGAGAAAGGGGGAAGAAACGCTGAAGAGAAAGAGAAGGAAGAGGAAAAGGCCAAAGATTGCTCAGAGCTTCCTTCAATCCAAAGAGGTAAGGGGTCTGAACCTTATTAAACAATAATATGCTGAAAATGGTGAAATATTGGATGAATGAAATTAGGATTTTAATCGAAGGAATTCGTAGAAATTATATGCAATAATGTTAGGACTTGTGAAATTGAATAGGGGACTATTGTATTAGATGATATGAGTGATTTTGTGTGAAATTTGGACTGTGGAGGGATGAATTTGGATAGATCTCGTAGCAGAGGGAGCCATTGCAGATCTGGAAATCTGGTTTCTGGTCATACGCGTATGGCACTAGGCAATACGCGTATGAGATGGTTGGTACGCGTATGGCGCTAGGCAATACGCGTATGGATGAGGAAGATGATGTTTTGAACGTGTTTTGGTCTCTGTTGGTACGCGTATGGGAATGTAATACGCGTAGCATACGCGTATGGACATGGGCAATACGCGTATGGAATTGGTCAGGCGTGGGCAATACGCGTATGGGCATAGGCAATACGCGTATGGGCAGAATTGTGGTCTTTCCTGGACTGTTGTTGAGCAGTTTTTATTGTTTAGGCTGAGCGAGGTAACTTAGTTGATGCATGGTATACGAGGGATCATTTCCCGTTGCTTTGAGTGGTATAGATATTAGTAGAGTGTGATAATACTGTGTTTGATTATGTGGCATGATGTGATATGCTTTTGTGATAGAATGTGTTAATGATGATGATAACATGACTAAATGATGCTGTTGTTGCTATGTTGATTATGATGCATGCTTGGTGTGCATGCATTCATGAAAGGCCGATGCCTAGTGATGAACGGACTGAGTTCCAATGATGTTGTTGACTCCGGGCTTGTTGAGAGGCTTGGTTCCTTGCGGGGAACTCGGATTCTATGGTGATGAATCTGGGAGTGGTGATCCTGTAGTTGGTCACAAAATGGGTATACCGAGTCGTGTTGAGTCATGCATGGGTGTGTGCATTGCATTTGATATGTTGTTTTGTTGATGTTCATGAATATGTTGATTATGATGATTATGATGAGCTGTGTTAGCATCTGTGAAATATATTTATGTTTATATTTCTGTCGTTATATTATTATTTAATAATGTAATTCTCACCCCTTCTGCATGTGTTTATGTTCATCTATGATGAGCAATGTGCAGATAAAGAGGAGTAGCTATTGTTGAGGTTTGAAGAATAAGTGTAGAGTTATTCTACAGAGTCGAGTCAAATGCTCTGGTCATGTGACACCGGGGTTATGGGATTCGATAGATAATTGACTATTATTTAAGTTGTTTATGATGACTAACATGTTGAGATGTTTTGTTGAGATAATGTTGAACCATTATTATGAATTGTTATATGATGAATGATAATATTAATATTGTTGTCCGCTGCGAAGTTTTAATAAAATAAATAATATGTTTTATGTTGTGATGTGGTAATTGTTATGTTGTAAGAAATGTAAACTCTTCTACATGTTGTACTCTGATAATCTATTTAAATATGTCGTTTGGGTAGAAGGGTGTTACATTAAGGGTATGAGAGCATGGTCAGTCCAGTCGAGTCATAATGTGATGTTTTCCCTGTTGGTCGATTAGTGTAAATGACACTGTCGATATTTAACGGTTGTAGTTGTGTCGTGCAGAGTATGGCTGGAGAAAATGACCGTGCGATTGCTGAGGCTTTGGCTGCTATGGCGCAGGCTATGCAGGCGCAGCAGAATCCGCCGGTCGACGAGTTTAGGAATTTGGGAAGGTTTCTGAAGAATAACCCTCCTACATTCAAGGGGCGCTATGATCCAGATGGTGCTCAGATTTGGCTGAAGGAAATTGAGAAGATTTTCCGGGTGATGACGTGTACTGAAGCACAGAAGGTGCAGTTTGGTACGCATATGTTATCTGAAGAGGCTGAAAACTGGTGGGATAACACTCGACAGAGGATTGAAGTACCAGGTGCTGAGATGACTTGGGAAAGGTTCAAGACGGCCTTTCTGGAGAAATATTTTCTTGCTGATGTGCGATGTAAGAAGGAGATGGAATTTCTGGGACTGAAGCAGGGTAACATGTCTGTTGCTGATTACGCTTCGAAGTTTGAGGAGCTGGTGCAGTATTGTCCTCATTATAATAATGCTGATGCTGAGGAATCCAAGTGTGTCAAGTTTGAGAACGGGTTGCGTCCCGAGATCAAACAAGGCATTGGTTACCAGGAGATTCGTAGGTTTCCTACACTGGTTAACAAGTGCAGGATATTTGATGAAGATAGCAAGGCTAGGACTGCTCATTACAAGAGTCTTAGTGAGAAGAAGAATAAGGATCGTGGTAGTCCTTATGCATCTCCGAATGGTAAAGGTAAGCAGAAAGTGGTAGATGAGAAGAAGCCAAGTGGAGGAGGATCTCCCATAGCTGGTAAATGTTTCAAGTGTGGCGAGCCAGGCCACCGTGCGGATAGCTGTACCAAGAAAGTGCTGAGATGTTTCCGATGCGGTCAGGCTGGACATAGAGTTACTGAATGTAAGGATGCTGGTCCGACATGTTTTAATTGTGGCGAGAAAGGCCATATCAGTTTGCAGTGCTCGAAACCGAAGAAGGCGGCTACTGCAGCTCATACTACTGGTAGGGTGTTTGCTCTGAGTGGGGCTGAAGCTCCTAAAGAAGATAATCTGATTAAAGGTACTTGCTTGATTAATAATGTTGAATTGCTTGCTATTGTTGACACTGGTGCTACTCATTCGTTTATTTCGTATGAGTGTGCGACCAGGGTTGGTGTGATTATGTCGTCCCTAGGCGGAAGTATGGTGATAGATACTCCTGCTAATGGTTCTGTGAAGACTTCTGTTGTCTGTCGAGGTTGTCGTTTGACGATCTTCGAGAGAGAGTTCGTAGTTGATTTGGTGTGCTTACCCTTGCACCAAATTGATATTATTCTGGGAATGAATTGGCTAGAATTCTATGGCGTGTTTATCAACTGCTATAGTAAGACGGTGCGGTTTTCTGAAGTTGGTGAGAATGATGAGGCAAGATTTCTATCTGCTAGGCAGGTGGGGGAATTTGTGAAAGATGAAGCTCAGATATTCGCTTTATTTGCGTCTCTGCAAGCGAATAAGAAAGTGGTGAGTGTAGATTTGCCTGTTGTCTGTGAATTTCAGGATGTGTTTCCGGAGGATGTAAGTGAATTACCTCCAGAACGTGAAGTCGAATTTACCATTGACTTAGTACCAGGTACGAGTCCAGTGTCGATGTCTCCTTATAGAATGTCGGCAACTGAATTAGTTGAATTGAAGAAGCAACTTGAAGAATTGTTTGAGAAGAAGTTTGTGCGTCCAAGTGTTTCTCCTTGGGGTGCACCAGTATTGTTAGTGAAGAAGAAAGAAGGTACGATGAGGTTGTGTGTCGATTACCGGCAGTTGAATAAGGTGACTATCAAGAATCGGTATCCATTGCCGAGGATTGATGATTTGATGGACCAGTTGGTTGGAGCTCATGTTTTCAGTAAGATTGATTTGCGGTCGGGTTATCATCAGATCCGAGTGAAGTCAGATGATATTGCGAAGACTGCTTTCCGTACGAGGTATGGTCATTATGAATACACTGTGATGCCGTTCGGTGTGTCTAATGCTCCAGGTGTGTTTATGGAATATATGAATCGTATATTTCATCCGTACCTCGATAATTTTGTTGTGGTGTTCATAGATGATATATTGATATATTCTAAGACGGAAGAAGAGCATGCAGGACATCTGAGAATTGTTTTGCAGGTGTTAAGAGAAAAGAAATTATATGCAAAGTTATCTAAATGTGAGTTCTGGTTGAAGGAAGTGAGTTTCCTTGGCCATGTGATTTCGAGTGGTGGGATTTCTGTTGATCCGGCTAAAGTTGATGCTGTATTACAGTGGGAGACTCCGAAGTCTGCTACTGAGATACGCAGCTTTCTGGGGTTAGCTGGTTATTATCGCAGATTTATTGAGGGCTTCTCTAAGTTGGCATTGCCGTTGACGCAGTTGACTAAGAAGGGTCAAGTGTATGTGTGGGATGCAGCTTGTGAAGCGAGTTTTGTGGAGTTGAAGAGGCGGTTGACCAGTGCTCCAGTGTTGATCTTGCCTAATCCTGGTGAGTCCTTCGTTGTCTATTGTGATGCTTCTTTGATGGGTCTTGGTGGTGTTTTGATGCAGAATGGTAAAGTTGTAGCTTATGCTTCTAGACAGTTGAAAGTTCATGAGAGGAATTATCCTACGCATGATCTAGAACTTGCAGCTGTTGTATTTGTGTTGAAAATGTGGAGGCATTATCTGTATGGTTCCAGATTCGAAGTGTTCAGTGATCACAAGAGCCTGAAGTATCTGTTTGATCAGAAAGAGTTAAATATGAGGCAGAGAAGGTGGTTAGAATTACTGAAGGATTTTGACTTTGAATTGAGTTATCATCCCGGTAAGGCTAATGTAGTTGCAGATGCGCTGAGTAGAAAGTCTCTACATATGTCTATGATGATGGTTCGAGAGCTTGAGTTAATTGAACAGTTCCGTGATATGAGTTTGGGTTGTGAAGTTTCCGCTGATAGTGTAAAGTTGGGTATGCTGAAGTTGACTAGTGGAATTCTGGAAGATATTCGGAATGGTCAGCAAGTTGACGTCGCTCTAGTTGATCATATTACTATGGTTAACCAGGGTAATGGTGGTAATTTTGAGATTGATGAGAATGGCATCCTGCGATTTAAAGGTAGAGTTTGTGTTCCTGAGGTGTCTGAATTGAAAAAGAGTATTCTTGAAGAGGGCCACAGGAATGGATTGAGTATCCATCCAGGTGCAACTAAAATGTATCAAGATTTGAAGAAGTTGTTTTGGTGGGCTGGTATGAAAAGAGATGTTGCTAAGTTCGTGTATGCCTGTTTGACTTGTCAGAAGTCAAAGATTGAACATCAGAAACCGGCAGGTATGATGCAACCTTTGAAGATTCCTGAATGGAAGTGGGATAGCATTTCCATGGATTTTGTGACGGGATTGCCGAGGACGACGAAAGGTAATGATTCTATTTGGGTGATTGTGGATCGATTGACTAAGTCGGCGCATTTCTTGCCGATGAAGATTAATCACTCTTTAGAGAAGTTGGCAGAGTTGTATATTGAGGAGATAGTGAGGCTGCATGGTATTCCATCCAGTATTGTGTCTGATAGAGATCCCAGATTTACTTCTAGATTTTGGGAAAGTTTGCAGAAAGCGTTGGGAACTAAGTTGAGGTTGAGTTCAGCTTATCATCCTCAGACTGATGGTCAGACCGAAAGAACTATCCAATCCTTGGAGGATTTGTTGAGAGCTTGTGTGTTGGAGCAAAGTGGTTCTTGGGATAGTTATTTGCCGTTGGTAGAGTTTACTTATAATAATAGTTTTCATGCTAGTATCGGTATGGCTCCATATGAAGCATTGTATGGTAGGAGGTGTAGAACTCCATTGTGTTGGTATGAATCAGGTGAGAGTGTTGTACTCGGACCTGAGATTGTGCAGCAGACGACTGAAAGGGTTAAGATGATTCAGGAGAAAATGAAGATTTCTCAGAGTCGTCAGAAGAGTTATCATGATAACAGGAGAAAGGCACTTGAGTTCCAAGAGGGAGATCATGTGTTCTTGAGAGTTACTCCGACGACAGGTGTGGGTAGAGCTTTAAAGTCTAAAAAGCTTACTCCGAGGTTTGTGGGTCCGTATCAGATTTTGAAGAGGGTTGGGGAAGTGGCGTATCGGATAGCTTTACCGCCGTCGCTTTCTAATCTGCATGATGTGTTTCATGTATCTCAGTTGAGAAAATATATTGCGGATCCTTCGCATGTTGTTCAGTTGGATGATATCCAGGTGAGGGATAATTTGACCGTTGAGGTGTTGCCAATTCGGATAGATGACCGAGAAGAGAAGACCCTGAGAGGTAAGAAGATTGCTCTAGTGAAAGTTGTTTGGGGAGGTCCAGCTGGTGAGAGCTTGACTTGGGAGCGTGAAGATCAGATGAAGGAGTCGTATCCGGCTCTATTTACTTGAGGTATGTTTTCGAGGACGAAAACTCTTTTAGTGGGGGAGAGTTGTAACACCCCGATTAAAATAAGAGAATTATTAATTGAGTTAATATTATTTTATTAATTTAATTAAATAAAGTTGAATTATTGGATTATTTTTATTATTATTATAGATGTTATTTATTTAATAATAATTAAATAAATAAAATAAATGGAATATGAAGAGTGGAAGGGTAAAAGTGGAAATTGGATAAAGAGGCCAAAGTGAGGATTCAGGTTGTTTCACGTGTTTTGCCTCAGAGTCAGAGAAGGGGGAAGAAACGCTGAAGAGAAAGAGAAGGAAGAGGAAAAGGCCAAAGATTGCTCAGAGCTTCCTTCAATCCAAAGAGGTAAGGGGTCTGAACCTTATTAAACAATAATATGCTGAAAATGGTGAAATATTGGATGAATGAAATTAGGATTTTAATCGAAGGAATTCGTAGAAATTATATGCAATAATGTTAGGACTTGTGAAATTGAATAGGGGACTATTGTATTAGATGATATGAGTGATTTTGTGTGAAATTTGGACTGTGGAGGGATGAATTTGGATAGATCTCGTAGCAGAGGGAGCCATTGCAGATCTGGAAATCTGGTTTCTGGTCATACGCGTATGACACTAGGCAATACGCGTATGAGATGGCTGGTACGCGTATGGCGCTAGGCAATACGCGTATGGATGAGGAAGATGATGTTTTGAACGTGTTTTGGTCTCTGTTGGTACGCGTATGGGAATGTAATACGCGTAGCATACGCGTATGGACATGGGCAATACGCGTATGGAATTGGTCAGGCGTGGGCAATACGCGTATGGGCATAGGCAATACGCGTATGGGCAGAATTGTGGTCTTTCCTGGACTGTTGTTGAGCAGTTTTTATTGTTTAGGCTGAGCGAGGTAACTTAGCTGATGCATGGTATACGAGGGATCATTTCCCGTTGCTTTGAGTGGTATAGATATTAGTAGAGTGTGATAATACTGTGTTTGATTATGTGGCATGATGTGATATGCTTTTGTGATAGAATGTGTTAATGATGATGATAACATGACTAAATGATGCTGTTGTTGCTATGTTGATTATGATGCATGCTTGGTGTGCATGCATTCATGAAAGGCCGATGCCTAGTGATGAACGGACTGAGTTCCAATGATGTTGTTGACTCCGGGCTTGTTGAGAGGCTTGGTTCCTTGCGGGGAACTCGGATTCTATGGTGATGAATCTGGGAGTGGTGATCCTGTAGTTGGTCACAAAATGGGTATACCGAGTCGTGTTGAGTCATGCATGGGTGTGTGCATTGCATTTGATATGTTGTTTTGTTGATGTTCATGAATATGTTGATTATGATGATTATGATGAGCTGTGTTAGCATCTGTGAAATATATTTATGTTTATATTTCTGTCGTTATATTATTATTTAATAATGTAATTCTCACCCCTTCTGCATGTGTTTATGTTCATCTATGATGAGCAATGTGCAGATAAAGAGGAGTAGCTATTGTTGAGGTTTGAAGAATAAGTGTAGAGTTATTCTACAGAGTCGAGTCAAATGCTCTGGTCATGTGACACCGGGGTTATGGGATTCGATAGATAATTGACTATTATTTAAGTTGTTTATGATGACTAACATGTTGAGATGTTTTGTTGAGATAATGTTGAACCATTATTATGAATTGTTATATGATGAATGATAATATTAATATTGTTGTCCGCTGCGAAGTTTTAATAAAATAAATAATATGTTTTATGTTGTGATGTGGTAATTGTTATGTTGTAAGAAATGTAAACTCTTCTACATGTTGTACTCTGATAATCTATTTAAATATGTCGTTTGGGTAGAAGGGTGTTACAGCTAACACGAAGCAGAATGCAGAATTCTCCGCATTTTCCGCCGTTGGAGGACTTCCGGACCTCCGATTCCGATTCCGTAAAAAGCTATACGTTCGGGAAATCACAACTCACACAAATACAGATTCAATTACAGCTTTAACACAACTTATCCAACACAATTTTTCAGCATTCAACATCCCAATTAGGGTCAATTCAACGGTTTATCACTACCCATTACATGTTAACCCATAATACCCATTAAACGACGATAAACCCCCTTACCTGAGTTAATCCGGCGAATCTTTAAGCTTCAAACTTTTCTCTTCTCCAACCTTCTTCCTCTTGCTCTGTCTCTTTGCCCTTTTCCTCTTTTCAGCCGCTTCTCTACTTTCACGTGAAAACTCTTTTTACCAAAATGGAACCCTTTTTCCTTATTTCCAACTTATATATATTTTCCAATAATTATTATTCCAATAATAATAATAATAATCCAATAATTCCAATTATTTAATTAAATTAATAAATATAATATTAACTTAAATTAAATAATTATCTTATTTTTATCGGGGTGTTACAGAAGACAACTAGAACATCATGTATTAACACAAATTTTCATGATCATGACAAAACACACAAACCCTAATCTCCCATTCATGGATTTTTCCCACCGAGCTATGTCTAACTAGGAACCCATCTTTTATCAAGAAGATGATGAGATTGAGTTGAGATCCTTGTTGATGCAAGCTTTCTTCTTTTTCTTCTTTCAAGTTTTTCTCTTTTCCTCATCTCTTATTTCTCTCTTTCTCTTCTTTCCTTTTATTCTCTTATTTATCACCTTCTCTTCTTTACTAACAATAGCAATTGGTTGGTAAGAGAGAGGACAAAAAATATCTTAAAGGGGATATTTCTTCTAGAGGATAATTGACCATTCATTAATATTACAAAAAATATTTCTTTCTTTCACAATTAATAAAGGTAAATGGAATTGAATAATAATTAGACTCATATGAGTTCACTAATTATCCTATTTGTCCTAACCGACAAAGAATAGAACATTTAGGAACTCAATTTGTCTTAACTGACAAGGTATAAAATATTTAGGAGGATATGAGATATTACAGGAGCGAAACGCTTCCTAGCCCATTCGGAATGGGTTACAATCCTCTATCTGTTTGACTTGGGAAAAATCTTATTTACCTTTAAAAAATTCACATGCGAGGAATTTTTTAAAATAATTTTGCTAAATTTGCCCTAACTCAGAAAACTCTTCACGCATTTCTTACTTATCATTGTCTTCTCACTTCTCACCGTCTTCTCATTTCCTCACGTGTTTCTCACTTCTCATCGTCTTCTCACTTCCTCGAGCGTTTTTCACTTTCTCACATATTTTTTACTTCTCAACACCTTCTTACTTTCTCACATGTTTCTCACATCCCATCGTCGTCTTTATTTACTCTTCTTTATTTAATAATAATAATAATAATAATTTCTTTCTTTCTTTTCTTCTTCTGTCATTACTCTTCTCACTGTTTTTGACGTAATAATAATTTATTTATTTCTTTACTCTTCACAATTTTTTATAATTTTATTTCTCAATTTTTGTAATAACTCTTCATATTTGTATTTTGATTTTTTAATAACTCTTCGTATCTATATTTCTATCTATTTTAAAATAATAAAAATTTTCCTTTTTTAAAATAATAATAATTTATATATTTTATAAATTATTCATATAATTAAATAAAAAAATAATTATTCCACTCTCCCATTTTTTTATTCAACTGCTCCCATATCTATAATTAATAACTCTCTGTTAACTTAGATTTTGCTACTGCAATTCGCCCTCTATGGAATATAACAACTCTCACATGATCTAGTGCATATATGAAATAGCTTTTAAGTCAATAGATTACACACAAAAACCTTAGAGTTATTGTTTCATGATTTTGTGTCATAGTTGGAATTACAGTTTATAATATTTATTATTATATAAATGTTATCTTTATTTTTATTTTCTCATATTTATTTCATGATTACATTTTTATATATTTTTATGTAAGTTAAAGATGTTTCTATGTATATTCTCATTTCTATACCTATTATGCATTACTTCTAGTTCCTATATTTTATGCAAGTCAGTCGTATAAACCTCTTGGTTGTGTCTGTTAAAATGTTTTAACTACCCTATCTTAATCTTGGCCCAAACCCATCGAGTATACGATCAAGAGATCGTTGAAGTTTCTCTGTTGCCCCGATTTTCTCTCCTTTCCCTAAAATCTTTCTCTTTTTTGGAAGAACTTGGTGTTGGGTTGGATTGTACTTCATTGCCAACATCAAAATTATCTGCATCTCCTTCATCCTCAGTAATTGTGTTATTCTCACGACCGTCTTCAAAAACAGATTCTGATCCTTCACATGGTAATTGATCTTCATATTGTTTGTAAAGGGCGAATCCAGTAGCTATGGCACCCTTGAAACATTTATCTAACAATTCAATAAACTTAGGTCCTCCATGTTTCCATTTCAAAATATCTGGATCCTCCTGAAAAATAAATAAACATTCAAAACATATATCATGAAAAAATTCATGCAATTAATTAAATACTAGTGTAGTATACATCGACAGAACCATACCTTACTCTTTTCAGCTCACCAATCATCGTCAGCCATGATAGTTTTCTTTTCATGATCCCATCCTACTCCAGTTTGCTTATCCACTAACTTCACAAATGACGAAAACTCTCTTTTCAATGTATCCCATCTATTTTTTAGTTGAGTGCGATCATAAACATATCCGGTTTTCTTTTGAAATTTTTCAATAATATTCTTCCACCCTTCTTTACTGAAGTGGGTAGTTGGCCTATTACCCGCTTCTATTTCTTCAATGCAAATTTTCAGCAAACTTTCTGTTTTACTGTCATCCCCCCATTTTGCAACAACTTTTCCATCCTTCTCTAAACTTTTCACATCTTTTTTAGATGTCATTCTAATAATCAAATACAATATTAATATTTATCACTAATACATTAGAAATTTGAAATAAACCTATTAATATTTATCACTCAAATAAGAGTTTATGTGTATGTAATATGGTATTTACAAATCTATTATTATTTAATCCTCATGGTTGATATAAAAATATAACTCTATATAAGTAACAACAAATACATGCTCTAAATAAGAATTATGTGCTTTATCCAACAATAGTGACATCACACACTATAACTACTCTAACTTTTCCAATAAAGAAGCTATGCAATCAAAAAAGTTATGTGCTAAGGAAAAGGATGTGATTATTCCAATTGTTCTAGGCATGATAGTTCTCATTATTTTACTCTTTATGTTACTATATTAACCACTGTCATGCTTTTTCTCATGTTGCTGAAATAAAGCAATAATCATGAAGCTTATGCATCTAATCTAATGACAAATAAAGTTTATACAAAAGTGGTAAAAGTGTGTAGGGAAAATCCTGCACTTTGTCTCAACAAAATAAAGCCTTTAAAGAAAACAATGTATATGGTAAAGTTTTGCTAGTGGCAGACACAAGATTTACAAGATTTAGAAAGATTTACAAAGATTTACAATGTAATTAGGAATTTTCTTTCTATTCTATCAAGTCACTCTCTTTTTCCTTGAAGTCACATGTTGATAGAATTTTCAATTGTTTCCTATAAATACTCATCTCAAGTATACATGACAACTCCAATACAACAAACAAATCAAACTGGACAACAAAAATTGAACTCACTTGAAGCTATCATATTAATAATGTATTTGGAAATAGCTCAATCTCATGAGGTATTTCAAGAACAGAACAATTAGCAAACAAACAACTCTAAGCAACTACATCCAACCAATGACAATATGCTACCACATTTAAATTGTTCATACCATGAATTTCACTATTAACCATGACAAAGAGCTCTAACCTGAATTACCAATAGCTTCAAGTTCCAAAATTCAATTTCGAAATAAGTTGAAAATCCTATATCACAAATTTAACAAAGGAATCACTACCTCTAATGAAAAATGAAAAATTGAAAATCCCAGATAACATTAAAGAAGGAGAAGATTCGTGATAATTTTTACCTGATGAAAAGAAGAAGAAGACGATACTGCTCACGCCGCCATTGAAGCAGATGGAAGAAGAATCACTGTTCACGATTCAGAACAAAATGAAGCTAAACCCTCGAAGGATATTTTCGGAATTTTCAGAAAATTTAAGGATAACTATGTAACTTTGCTTTGGATGTAACCTTCCGTGTTTTGCATTTTCATTTTCTCTCTCATCTATCTTAAAATGAAAACTTAAAAGCTACTTGGATCAGCTTCTCATTTTTAATTAAAAAATCATTTTTTTAACATAATCATTTTTAAAAAATCTGAAACAACCACTCTTAAAATTTTTAGAAGTGATTTTTTAATAAAAAAATATTTTTTTTTTAAAAAAAGCTGTTACAAACGCAGTCATAGTCTAACTCCCAACAAACAAAAATATAATTAGATACCATTTTTTAAAAACTAATATAACATTATTAGTTGCAAATATGAACTTCACTTAATTCAAGTGTGATGCGTGTAATTTTAATGAATCATCAACATTGACTTCACTATTATTTTATAAATTTTTTAAAAGATACTACTAGTAAAGTTATACTATTTTAGAATACTGTTAAATATTTGATCTACAGTGCTCTCAACTTATTAATAAATAATGTTAGAAGTATTATAAATTACTTATAATATACTAGTACCTGAATTTGAAGATGCTAAAAAATTGTTTGTCTAATCTAACTAATGAAATTGTGTGAAGTTAGAGGTTTACTTATTTAACCAATTATCTGTCATGTCTACATATTTACTTCTTTCTTGTTAGTTACTTTAACATTCTTTGTGACTTTAATAGCTATTTGGTAAAATTAACTCGAAACTAAAGAACAACTGTAAAAAAATAAATTGGATTCCGATTAAACATGGAAAGTGGATCATCTCTAAAGAATGCATCATACATCACCTATATAAGATTTTTAGCTTGAAATTTCACATTCTTGATAATATGAGTGATTATGATGGAGAAATTTTTTCACTTTTAAACATCCTATGAAAGTCAAGAGTGAACTCTAATGTCTCAAATTCTATGAAGTTATTTAATTTAATTTTTGTTGTTTTTATTTAATCGTTTAAGTGATTTAATATATTTTTAATTATTTATTTTGGCGATAACATGTATTTTGTGATTTTTTTTTTGGGATTTGTTGGAATTTAGTAGAGTTTTATTTTATTAAAATAATAGAAAAATAATAAAATAAGAGAAAGTAGTAATTTGGGGCCGAAAATAAAGTTATTAGAAAAATAAGGGAAAAAGGAGAAAGTAGAGATTAATGGAGTGGTAAAAGTGTGAAAATGAGAGTTAATTATATTTTAGGTTAAAATAAATAGTAAAGAGAGACGACCCAAACTTGTCGGTACTTAGAAGTTTGAGAATTGAGAAAAAGAGACAAGTGTGAGAAGAGAAGAACAAGAACTTGAGAGAGAAGGAGAACACCATAGCTGATAATTGCTACAATTGATGTGTAATTTTGTGCTTTGTGTATTACTGAAAATTATACATCTTGTATTGATATGATAAATACTGCAATTGATGTATTTTTGATCTCATGAACATAACCTTAGATTCATGATTAAGTGATGAATTTGAATGTTAATCAGTGCATATGTTATGTTTTAATTATGGGGCTCAAATGATGGAATTCACGTTTCTGGTTTTTACTGTTCTAGGTGTCTGCGCTTAGCCCATAAAAGTCGGGCTTAGTGAGTATGATAACACATAGTTGCTATTTTTGACTCGAATTGTCTGCTATCTCCGATTTTAGTGATTGTTGGTGTTTTGTCGTGGTTGGTGAAGTGGTGAATAAAATTGATATTCCTTAAGTATTATGTGAATATTTTATTCGATGTATGAGTATATGTTGTTGAAATGTGTGTGTAATTATATGGTGAGTTATAATTATATGTTGTTTTAGCGGTGTTGTAGTGGGAGACTCCTAAGTCAGTTACAGAAATTAGAAGTTTTATGGGTTTGGCTGATTATCATAAAAGGTTTATAAAAGGCTTTTCAAAGTTAATGTTGCCTTTGACTCTGTTGACTCAGAAGGGTCAAACTTATATGTGGGATGTTTAGTGTGAAGAGAGTTTTCAAGAACTCAAAAAGAAATTGACGTCAACGCCAATTTTGATTTTTCTGAGTCCAAGTGAATCTTTTGTTATGTATTATGATGCTTCGAAGATGGGTTTAGCTGGAACGCTTATGAAAAATCGTCAGGTAGTAGCGTATGCTTTGAGACAACTGAAGGTTCATAAGAGGAATTATCCTGCCCGTGATTTAGAGTTATGAGTTGTGGTGTTTATGCTTAAAGTTTAAAGACATCCTCTGTTTGACTATATATTTGAAGTATTTAGAGACCATAAGAGTTTGAAGTATTTGTTTGATCAGAAGGAGCTGAATATGAGACAAAGAAGATGACTTGAATTTATGAAGAATTACGGTTTCAGTTTGAGTTACCATCATGGTAAAGCTAATGTTGTGGCAAATGCTTTGAGTAGGAGGTCTTTGAATATGTCGACACTCATAGTTTGAGAATTGGATTTGATTGAACAGTTTCGAGATCTTAGTTTGGTATGTGAGATGACTCCTAATAGTGTGAAATTGGGTATGCTGAAGCTGACTAGTGGTATTCTTGAAGAGATCAGAGATGGTCATAAGGTCGACTTAGGATTGATTGACCGATTGGTATTGATCAATTAAGGAAAAGAGGTAGATTTCAGAGTTGATAAGAGTGGGGTTTTGAGATTCCCTGTCAGATTCTGTGTGCCAGATTTTCCAGAGCTTAAGAAGAGAATTCTTGAGGAAGGTTACATAAGTGGTTTGAGTATTCATCCCGGAGCCACTAATATGTACCAAGATCTTAAGAAGATGTTTTGATGGTCAGGTATGGAGAAGGATGTTGTTGAGTTTGTTTATTCTTGTTTGACTTGTCAGAAGTCGAAGATCGAGCATCAGAAGCCATCTGGATTGATACAACCGTTGAGTATTCCTAAGTGGGAGTGTAATATCATTTTTATGAATTTCGTGGTGGGTTTTCCGAAGGCATCTAAGGAAAGTGATTCATTTTGTATTGTGGTGGATAGACTGACTAAATTAGCTCATTTCATTCTGATAAAGATCAGTTATCTATTGCAGAAGTTAGTTGAGGTGTATATCGAGAAGATTGTCATTTTCATGGTATTCTTTTGAGTATTATTTCAAATTAAGATCTGAGATTCACTTCGAGGTTCTGGGAGGTTTTGTAGGAATCCATGGGAACCATATGGCGATTGAGTTCTAGTTATCATTCGCAGACGGACATTCAGATAGAGAAGACCATTGGGTATTTAGAAGATTTGCTGAAAGCTTGCGTGTTGGAGCAAAGAGGTTGTTTTAGGATACTTACTTACCGTTGATTGAGTTTACCTACAACAATAATTTCCATTTTAGTATTGGAGTATCACGATTTGAGGCTTTGTATGGTAGAATGTGCATGACACCTTTGTATTGGTATGATTATGGCGGAAATGTTGTTCTTGGGCTAGAGATTGTTCAACAGACTACTGAGAAGATCAAGATCATTCAGGAGAAGATGGGAGCTTCATAGATTAGGCAGAATAGTTATCATGATAAAAGGAGGAAAGAACTTGAATTATGAAAGGTAGACCACGTGTTCTTGAGAGTTACTCCGGTGAATGGTTTTGGTTGTGCATTAAAATATCGAAAGCTTACGCCAAGTTTCATTGCTCCTTATCAAATTTTGAAGAGAGTAGAAGAAATGGCCTATAAAGTTCCTTTACCACCATCTCTTTAGAATCTTAACAGTGCGTTTCATGTGACTCAACTTCGGAAGTATGTTCCAGATTCGTCTTATGTGATTCAGTTGGAGGATGTGCAAGTGAAAGTGAGAGATAACTTAGCTATTGAGACATTGACTTTGTGGTTAAGGATTATGAAGTGAAGTACTTGAAGGTTAAAGAGATTGTCTTGATGAATGTTGTATGGGAATGACCGGCTAAAGGAAACATGATGTGGGATATCGAGAGTTGGATGAGAGAGTCTTATTCATGGATGTTTCGTTCAGGTAATTTTTGAGGGCGAAAATTCTATAAGCCGGGGAAAGTTGTAATGCCCCGAATTTAATTAAGTTATTTAATTGGATTTTTGTTGCTTTTAATTAATCTTTTAAGTGATTTAATATACTTTTAATTATTTATTTTGGTGATAACATTTGTTATGTGATTATTTGGCATTTGTTGGAATTTAGTAGAGTTTTATTTTATTAAAATAATATAATAATAGTAAAATAAGAGAAAATAGTGATTTTGAGCATAAAATAAATAGTAAAGGGAGTTAATTATATTTTAGGTTAAAATAAATAGTAAAGGGAGATGATCCAAACTTGCCCGTATGTAGAAGTTTAGGAATTGAGAAAAAGAGACAAGTTTGAGAAGAGAAGAACAATAGTTTGGGAGAAAAAATAGCCCCCCATACCCCCCACTTATAATCAAATATTAGGTAATTGTAGAGATTGTCTTGATGAATGTTGTATGGAATCCATGGGAACCATATGGCGATTGAGTTCTAGTTATCATTCGTAGACGGACAGTCAGATAGAGAAGACCATCGGGTATTTAGAAGATTTGCTGAAAGCTTGCGTGTTGGAGCAAAGAGGTTGTTTTAGGATACTTACTTACCGTTGATTGAGTTTACCTACAACAATAGTTTGGGAAAAAGAGACAAGTTTGAGAAAAGAAGAACAATAGTTTGGGAGAAAAAATAGCCCCCCCCCCCCTTATAATCAAATATTAGGTAATTGTATTTTTGCATTTGTTTGGATTGGAACCCATGAGCTTTTATAGAGAGAAACAATATGTTTTGACCTTTTAAAAATTGAAGATGAATTTTGAGACATGCCACATAGGAAATAAATGATGTGACATACATGAAGATGAAGTGTCGCAAGATAGTTTGATGCACTAGATTTAATATATATAAATAGAGTTAATAATCAAATATTAGATAATTGTATTTTTGCATTTGTTTCGATTCGAATCCATGATCTTTTATAGAGAGAAACAATATGTTTTGACCTTTAAAAAATTGAAGATGAATTTTGAGACATGCCACATAGGAAATAAATGATGTGACATACATGAAGATGAAGTGTCGCAAGATAGTTTGCTGCACTAGATTTAATATATATAAATAGAGTTAATAATCAAATATTAGATAATTGTATTTTTGCATTTGTTTGGATTCGAATCCATGATCTTTTATAGAGAGAAACAATATGTTTTGACCTTTAAAAAATTGAAGATGAATTTTGAGACATGCCACATAGGAAAATAAATGATGTGACATATATGAAGATGAAGTGTCGCAAGATAGTTTGATGCACTAGATTTAATATATATAAATAGATTGTTTGTGTTAAGGTGGATAGTTTAAAAGTGAGGACTAATGTGGATGTTGTATTGCATGTTGTTTATGGTTAGAAGTGGAATCATAAATGTTGTTGTTGTTGCATAACTTATATGTAATGTATCATTTTGTATCAATGTGTTGAAACATGCGAGTCACGGGTTCAGAAGTGGGGACCAATGATCATTCGGGATTCAGAAGTACGAACACGGGGTTCAGAAGTGGGGACCCGGTTCGAATGAGGAACCATTGCTGAGTGTATGAGATAAGTAACAAACCTCTGATGTCCAAATTGATACCACATTCATAGAGTCAAGTTGTGAGTCACATTGCATACATAAAGGCTACGTGAGTTGATTGTTGTACTGTTGTGTAAATTGAATACATGTTGTTGATTACGTGATTTTAAGCTACTCTTGTATTGTTTTACACTGTTAGTTTATTTGACACTATTCTCACCTCTTTCTTGCTTGTTTTGCATTTCTCCGTACATTGTTTTACATATACTAAGGGGGAGTAAGCGTTGTCGTGAGTTGGAAGATGACCTTGGAACTTTTCTTCGTTTTATTTGATCGTTTATTGCTATTTAGTTGGTTTAATGCTCTAACATATAACATCATGGAACAAGGCGTTTATTAATTTCATTAAGTATTATAGTTGCAGTTTATTTTAATTATATTGAATTCGGCTGCGGTTTTGAAGTTAATTGAATAATATGCATGTTATGATTGAGTAGCATCCTAAAATGATGATTTTATTATTTAAATTAAGAATCAGAGTTTTAAGGTGTTGCATGAACCATCCCTGGAGGACTATGTTAACGTTTGGAATAAATGGGAGATTGGGCCATCTGAAGAATTGTCATATGACAAGTTCCAAAGTTATGGCTGTTTATGCTAAAACACATGGACAATAGTATAGAGAACAAACTTTATGAGAAGTGGATCAAACTACAATTAACAACAATCAAATATTTATGTTGGATAAAAAATGTGTTCATTCATGATATTCTTAGTCCGAAGAAGCTTTTTGAGCCAAGAGATTTTTTTTGTGTTGTATCCTGAGCAGAGTTTTGGGTCACTGTCCGTTGCGAAGTTAAATGATAGGTGCTAGGAATATTTATGAATCAGTAAGAAAAAAAGAATCATTATTAGCTAATCATAATGATAATGTTGAAATGGTTTTCAACTTCAAAGGTTTGGTTAAGTCCATTGTTGGTTTCCTTGAATGTTCAAAACTGAAAATGAAACTTGATAAGAGGCATGAAACTGCTAAAGGTCTTATTAGTTTGAGTTTTATTGAGATGATGATGGCCGCAACGGTAAGCTACAATTGATTGAATATGAAAGATGAATTCAAGAGCTCTACAATGGTGGAAATGAAGAATGAAAAGATAAGCCTATGAACTCCTTTTCCAGAGCTAGTCTCCTAAACCAGAGAGAAATTTTCCTAATTATTTTATAACAAACTTTTTTAATGCCTTCTTTAATCCCTTACATTCTTCTTTATAATAGTGTATTCCTTAAAATTAAGGAAATATCCTAACTAATTTATATTAAACTAAGGGTCATATCACTACCACCCTCTGAAAGAGTACTGAAGCACAAGTTATGGAAAACACATAAAACTGTAGTGTAATCATTAATGT
This sequence comes from Lathyrus oleraceus, assembly GCF_024323335.1. Lineage (NCBI taxonomy): Eukaryota > Viridiplantae > Streptophyta > Magnoliopsida > Fabales > Fabaceae > Lathyrus > Lathyrus oleraceus. Next base: position 487,692,446 of record NC_066582.1, on the reverse strand, counting down.
TAAGTATTTAGTGCACAACTTAATAGGGGTTGGGGTTGGGGCCGAATTAGGTTTAACGGTATTTCTAGAGATTTTAAGTATTTTTCTGGTTTCTTCTAATTTTATGGAATTATGAACAAATGAATGAATAAGAAATAGAAAAGTAAAGTGCAGTAAATTAAATAAATACAAGGAATTATACTAGTCCCCCTTATCAACCAATGATACATCTAGTCCCCTCACACTTTATATGAGACTTTCACTATTGTCACATCTTTGTACAAGTCTTACACCAAGACTTCTTCTACAATCTTCTAACAACAACAAAGAAGCAAATCATTTCCTTGATTTCCATCAACACCAACAACTATGGTGGACTTTGAATCACCCCGATTCAAAGAACTTTTCTAACAAATAGAAAAACAAATTTTCTTATTTGCAAAAACCTATAATAATTACAACACTTTCTTACAGATGAAGAATCACCACACACTTGGTGAAATATACAAGAATTTGTATGAAAAATATTGTAAACCGACTATGCAACAACTTTGAAAAACTTTGAATTTGTGTTGTTTTTATGATATAAGAATATTCAATCTTCTCCTACAATGAACAAACCAAGATGATATAGACATTTATATTCTCAAGTTTTTCTCTAAACTTTTTCACATTAAAATGAAAATTATGCAGGAAAAAATTTCCTGTTAAAATGATACAGATACTTGAAAAATAGTAAAAATGTTTATGAAGAAGGTGTTTTTGAATTTGAAAAATTCTTTTATTTATAGTGAACCATGCACCTCTTGATTTTTAGAAACAATTGCTGGAAAATGCTTATGAACAATTGTCATGATTATGAAAAGGTTTAGAGATAGTTAGAGGAACAATTGTCATGATTATGAAAAGGTTTAGAGATAGTTAGAGGAACAATTGTCATGATTATGAAAAGGTTTAGAGATAGTTAGAGGTGAGACAACAATGCAGTGGTTCAATACTTTTTCAAAAAGAAACATGTTTAATCGATTAAGACTAAAAGGGTAATCAATCAGCCATGTTTGAATGTTAAAAAATAAGTGAAATTTGGAAAGGTTAATCGATTAACTTCGCCTACTTACTAGGGGTTAATTGATTAACCTCTTTCAAAATTCAAGTTTTCTTCAAACATAAGGCAAGTTAATCGATTATACCAAGGAGGGTTAGTCGATTACGTCAGTGTGGACTTAGAAAATTTTCCTTGATAAAAATGCCACATTTTTCCATTTTGAAAATAATGCATAAAATTATTTTTAAACTTTTTTTAGCATCTAATATTTATAACCATTGATTTAAACATTATTTCTTTGTTTATGATCCAATATTATTAAAATTCAAATCTTGACATAAATTTGATACTTGATTCAATCTTTTTCTTTTTTGATCTTTCTTCTTAAGATAGCCTTTTGTCTTCATCAAAATCAAGCTAAGAAGGATGAACATATCTTCTTCAAAATTAGAAAACTGCCATTGCAATACAGTTTTCACAGTTTTTAAGTCCTTAGTTTCCTCATAATTTTTTTCCATGATCTCATTATCGGTAACTTGCTAGGCTGACTGCAAAAAATTGTGCCACTCGAATAGCCTTAACTATACTACACCTGGGTATAAGATCATAGTTAAATTATTCCATATTTTGGGAGCTCACCATTGCAACAATGATAACTTGGACAAAGAAAAAAATTATTTTATTAGAAGGATCTAATGTATTCACAACAACCATACTTTTTCCTTGTTATATTCATCTTCAACTAGGGCAACCCAATATTCACCAGGAATGAGATAAGAACAGTCCAATAACATAGTGAATGTAGAGAAACAAATCCAATGCACACCATATTCAGTCACATGTCCCTAACTCATTTTCTCAAATGAAAAAACCTTTGCAACTCTATTCCCCTCTTTTTCTTCTCCTGAAGATTTACATTTCATGTTGTTTGTGTTTTGAGTCTTTGGTTTGAACTACTTCAACAACTTCATTATAAGGTCTTATGGAGAAAACAATGTGTGAGCCATTAAAACTTGTTGAGAAGACAACAAATTCATTAGGGTAGATCGCCATTGAGACATTGTCTAATTTAGAGATTGCCATAACAGAGACACAATATCAAAGGTTGCCTACATGTTTTCCATTCTTGTTGGGTCTATCCCAGATCTTGAATTGGACCGGGCTCTACTTTTCCCCGCGTTCTAATTTTCTTATCATATTTTCTCGAATTATGGGCCTGTTTGTTTTGTTTTTTATAAAAAATGATTTTTATAGTGTTACATATTTTAGAGTAAAAAAATTTATAAAGAAACTTTTCATAAAAAATTCAAATGAAAATTTGGTTTGAATAGTTATTCTTAAAATGTTGTTTTAGATATTTCATTATTTTATCGAAACTTTTTTTGAATATCAAAATTTCAAAAAATCACTTAATTTTGAAGCTATTTCAAATAGTTTTTTATAAAAATTAATTTTGAGATACAACTTTTAAAAAAAATTATGATTTTGACTATGTTTTGATCTTCAATAATGTATATTAATATTATAGAATGAACAATTCAATATTTTAATTTATAAAAAATAAATTTAAAAAAAACTTGTAATTTTTCAAAAAACATTTTTGTAGAATCCATTTTAAAAAATATAAAGAAAAAATCCATTTTTTTAAAGGTAAAACAAACTCACCCTATGTTGGATTGAGACAATTACATTTAAAATATGTAACTTTGAAAATACACATTCCCCTTTAACTTCTCCATGTGCTTCCAATTTTCAACAACAATGAGATTGTAATCTGAATGGTGTGTGTGGTCACACTCTTAAGGCTTTAAGTAATGAGGGAAATGCTTTACAAGATATCATCACTAAGTCCCCTGCAAAGAATATTGTGTGTGAATAAATTATTAAGATGTTAACTTCTCACTCACTACGCCAAAAACTGGAATAGACAGCGCACCTTAGAGGGCGCTTTATTACAAAAGCGCACTCTAAAGTGAAGCGAAAAAATAAGGAGCGAACAACTGGAATAGACAGCGCACTTTAGAGGGCGCTTTTGTAATAAAGCGCCCTCTAAGGTGAAGCGAAAAAATAAGGAGGAGATAGAGGGACAACAATACAGGGCGCTTTTTAGAAAGCGCCCTCTAAGGTTACCCTTAGAGGGCGCTTTTAAAAAAGCGCTCTATAAGTCCATGTGCATTTCCAGTTTATAAAGCGTTTTTGGAAAGCCTTAGAGAGCGCTTTCATAAGCGCCCTCTTAGGCCCCCTTTAGAGGGCGCTTTTTTTCCACAAGCGCCCTCTAAGGTCCCCTTTAGTAAACATTAAAATTATAACATACTGCGCGTTTTGTTATTTCACTCTCTGTTATTTTCGTTCTTTTTCACGTTAGGGTTCTCACTGCTACGATTTTCGCTACTTCTAAGACGTTCTCCTTCCACCTCTGTTAGATCTACGACGTTTCCTCCTTCTATTAATTCGTTGTTAGCTGTTCGATTTTGACACCATAGGTATTTTTCTAATCTTCATATTACTTGGTTTCTCTTCTGACGTTCGCTATTGTTCATTTTTGGTTTCATTTTTCTTGGTTCATACATTTATTGAGTATTCTCAACAATAATTATTGTGTTGCAATGCTAGCAATGGAGACTAGGCATTATGGGTTAAATTTCACCAACTGTTCCATTTGTTTCTCGATGTAGAAAAAGGAGGCAGCAATATCTAAAACACCTTCTACCAATCAAAGGTACACTATGCAGCTTATGAGTGTATTTATTCTAGCATACATAGCGTAGCTAGTAACTTAAGAAGTTTAGGTATGGATGTTATTTGATAGAGTAAATTAGAGTCGACTATTCTTCTGTTAGCTTTCAGTTAGACCATTATACAATTCTACATATATATTTTCTAGTCAATGTTTATCTTTTGTAAAAACTATATGATGATATATAACTATGCTACAAATTAGTGCATACCACTAATGCTTAATGCATGGTTCATACATTCTCATGCTATTGAAGTCAGAGATATCTGAAAATGTTGAGAAACTAACTCAATAAACCAAAATTGTTTTGGTTTTGGGTTGTTGTTGGAGACATGAATGCCCTGCACAGAGACTAACTCAATAAAGCGAAATTGTTTTGTCTCATCCCATTTTTGGTTTCTCTTCTGAAATTGTTTTTTGTTTATTCTAATTAGTAATGGATAATACATGGATGTCTTCCAATCGATTGTCGAGAGAGTACGAGAATGGGGTATCAGAATTCGTTAAGTTTGCCGTTGCGCACGCCGAAGACCCCAGTAGAATGATATGTCCTTGCTTGGGTTGTTGTTATGGGAAACGGGTTGACGCAGTTCAGTTGACATCGCATCTAATGAGGCATGGAATTGATCGAAGTTATACATGTTGGAATTTGCATGGTGAGAAAAGTAACGAGAATGTTGAACCGGGGGATAGTACGACCTATGCCTCAAACTATAGTGGCGCAGATACATACGATTGTGATCGAGTTGAAGAGATTGCAGAAGCACTTGAAGGAGATCTTAAGGATTGTCCCGAAATGTTTGAGAGGTTGGTAAGTGATGCAGAGAAACCTCTGTATGATGGTTGCACTAAATTCACAAGATTGTTTGCGGTATTAAAGTTGTACAACTTAAAGGCGGGCAATGGATGGTCGGATAAAAGTTTCACAGAGTTATTAGCCCTTTTGAAAGATATGCTTCCTGAGGATAATGTTCTTCCCAATCGAACATATGAGACCAAAAAGATGTTGTGCTCTATTGGCATGAGCTATGATAAGATACATGCATGTCCAAACGATTGCGTTTTGTTTCGAAATGAGTATGCATTGTTAAATGAGTGTCCTAAATGCGGTGTCTCGCGATATAAGAACAAGTTGTCTCTAGCAAAAGTCTTGTGGTATTTTCCTGTTATTCCGAGATTTAGACGCATGTTTCGTAGTGAAACCGATTCAAGACACTTGACCTGGCATGCAGATGAAAGAATTATAGATGGAAAGTATCGACATCCGGCAGATTCACCACAGTGGTTGAAAATTGATAATGATTATCCTGAATTTGGAGAAGAATCAAGAAACCTTCGCTTGGCATTATCTACTGATGGAATGAACCCACACGGTATCCAGAGTATCTCACACAGTACATGGCCTGTGATTATTATGATTTATAACCTACCTCCATGGCTATGTATGAAGCGTAAGTACATGATGTTGTCTATGTTGATTTCTGGACCTAAACAACCAGGGAATGACATAGACGTGTACTTGAAGCCCTTAATCGAAGATTTAAAGATTTTGTGGGAGACCGGTGTAGAGGTTTATGATGGATATAGGAAAGAAAGTTTCAACTTGAGGGCGATGTTGTTTGGCACAATTAATGATTTTCCAGCATACGGAAATCTATCAGGGTATAGCATAAAAGGTCAATGTACGTGTCCTATTTGTGAAGATAAAACAGATTGGAAGCGCTTGGAGTTTGGTCAGAAGAATGTCTTTCTCGGTCATCGGAGATTCTTAAATTCAAATCATCACTACCGTGGATGGAGAAAGGCGTTCAATGGAGAGACAGAACAAGGCAGAGCTCCACCTATATTGATGGGTGATCAAATTTTTGAAAAGATGAAAGATTTGGATACTCAGTTTGGCAAGCCTTTTGCCCACACACTTGTCAAAAGTGGGTGGAAGAAGAGGTCAGTTTTTTTTGAATTGCCGTATTGGAAGTCCTTGTATGTGAGACATTTTCTTGATGTTATGCATATTGAAAAAAATGTATTTGAAAGTGTTATTGGCACGTTGCTCAATATACAAGGAAAGTCTAAGGATGGCCTTAAGGCAAGAAAGGACTTGATAGCGATGGGAATAAGAACTGAATTAGGACCCTTGAAGAAAGGAAAACGAACATATCTACCGCCTGCTGCTTATACTCTATCTAGAAAGGAGAAAAAAACATTGTGTAAGTTTCTAAGTGAAGTTAAAGTTCCAGAAGGGTACTCTTCAGATATTAGAAGACTTGTGTCTATGAAAGACCTCAAGTTAAAGAGTTTAAAGACCCATGATTTCCATGTTATAATGAAACATTTTCTCCCAATAGGTATACGTTCTATTCTTCCAGAAAAAGTAAGAAGCTCTATAACTAAGTTGTGTTCTTTCTTCAAGTCAATTTGCAGTAAGGTGATCGATCCTGCGATCTTACCAATGGCTTTTATGATTTTAATTGTTTTTATATTTGTCATCTGATTTTAATTGTTTTCTTTATTACAGGTAAAATGGCTATTATGAAGTCAATCATTCGTGCAAGGGGCAAGGGATACTTGAAAGTATCAATTGATATTTACTTAGATGGAGATGTTCCATTGTCGTCAAGCCTCATTCGCGTAGATGATGATGCTGGATATTTGAAAGTATCAATTGATATTTGTTTAGATGGAGATGTTCCATTGTCGTCAAGCCTCATTCGCGTAGATGATGATGCTGGATATTTGAAAGTATCAATTGATATTTGTTTAGATGGAGATGTTCCATTGTCGTCAAGCCTCATTCGCGTAGATGATGATGCTGGATATTTGAAAGTATCCCTCTACAAAAATGGAACATGTCCATCTAAACAAATATCAATTCCATCTTCAAAAGATAAGGGACCAAAAATATAAGGGGATTACGCAGCAAATCGAGTCAGTTGCATAAAAAAAAAAGGTATAAACACAATTATATGATATTTATGCATAGAAAATGTTAATTCTTGATCTTATACTTCACCTAACTAATTTTATGATATTTTAGGTTCATGCTATTGATATTGAACAAAAAGAGGTTGTTGCTAAGAAGATTGCGGCTAGCAAAAAAAACATACATCTCAGAGATGCTTTTGCTACTTAGTTTTATTTCTTTTTAAGTTATGAATTGGTTGTATATTTAGAATCTTTAGAAGTTAAACGATTATATATCAGTGGATTGTTGTATATGTATGGATTGTTGTATATAAGGCTTGTTGAATGCAATGTGTGAAAAAGGGCTTCAAATTATACAGTTTTAGGTGTACTGCTTCAATATACAGCTTGTCTAAAATAAATAAAAAAATATAGCGCTTTTTAAAAAAAATAATTTAAATAACCACCCACTTTAGAGGGCGCTTTCCAAAATAAGCGCCCTCTAAACCCTTTAAATTTCCACTTTAGAGGGCGCTTTCCAGTAAAAGCGCCCTCTAAACCCTTAAAAGTTTCCACTTTAGAGGGTGCTTTCCAGTAAAAGCGTCCTCTAAACCCTTAAAAGTTTCCACTTTAGAGGGCGCTTTCTTTAAAAAGCGCCCTCTAAAGTGGCCCTTAAAGGGCTTAAAGAGCCACTTTAGAGAGTGCTTTCACCAGGAAAAAAAGCGTTGTCTTTACCTATGCCAGCGCCAGATTAGAGGGCGCTTTAAAGCGCTGTTATAGGCCAAAAAAAGCGCCATCTTTTCCCTTATTTGGCGTAGTGACTATACTATAGCTTCTTCATCTCGATGCATTGTTTCTAGTAATAAAATTAATACAACTCATGTTGATCAATCTAATGATGTGTCAAGCTTTAGAAATGAAGTTTTTGATGGTGAGTTGAATGAAGATGCCTTTGACAGTGACTCTTCCACTCCATCATTGTTATTTTATTATTTCTTTGATTCGATGGTTTTCGGTGTGTGGATTGAATATTTGCTCAGTTTGGACTACTAGTATCTTGTTTTTTTTTTATTTGGCCCCTTTGAGGAAAATAGAGGGAGAAAAAACACTTCTAAATTTTGATGTTGGTACTTTATGGTTCTATTAATTGTATGCATGAATTGTGTTTTTGTTATTTGATTTCTTGAATCTCATTATTACATGATGAAAATAGTGATGTAAATAATAACTCTATTTAATCTTAGCTAATCATAGTTGTAACTGAATTAAGAGATAAGTTAGGAGCTAAGTTAGGAGTTAGTTAGTTCCCTAGTTTACTATATATATTAATTACACTTGTATAGTGTAATTAGGTTTTTTTATAATGAATATACTTTCTTTAATGAATTTCTCTCCTCTGATATTCCAAAGTTAACATGGTATCAGTTTGAAACCTTTTTTTTCCGCGATTCATCTTTTTTTTTTCGTTATTCAATTTCCTTTCTTGCTGAATCACCTCAACAATGGTGATTTCTTACTCTGATTTTGCTATCAATCCCTCCAATCCATATTATATGCATCCGAATGAGAATCCATCTCTTATTCTCGTTCAACCAGTGCTTGATAACAAGAATTATCAAATCTGGTGCAGATCGATGAAGGTGGCTCTTATCTACAAGAACAAGGTAAAATTTGTTGATGGCACTCTTTCTCCTTCTCCTATCTCTGACCCTCTCTATGAACCCTGGCTTCGATGTAACAACCTCGTCCTCTCATGGCTTAAACGTTCCATCTCTGAAGATATTGCGAAATCTCTCCTCTGGTGTGATTGTGCTTCTCTTGTATGGAAAAGTTTAGAGAGTCGGTTCTCTCAGGGTGATATTTTTCAAATTGCTGATATTCAAGAGGAAGTAGCTCGTCTTCAACAAGGAACTCTTGATATCTCTTCGTATTTCACCAAATAAATGACACTTTGGAAAGAAATCGAAACTTTTTGCCCAATTCGTGATTGTACTTGTACTATACCGTGTTCTTGTGGTGCTGCTGCAGATCTACACAAATTCAAGGAGCAAGACAAGGTAATCAAGTTCTTGAAAGGTCTTGGTGATCAATACTCTCATGTTCGTTTGCTGATTATGCTGATGTCTCCACTTCCAACCCTAGACAATGCGTTAAATCTGATTCTTCAACAAGAACGCCTGTTCAATCTTCATTCAACCACTGATTCTTCATTTGAGAATCAATCGTCAGTGAATTACTCCTCTCAAACGCCTTCTCGTTCTTCTCACAACTCCGGTCGTGGTCGTGGCCGTGGATATTGTAACACCCTTCTAAATTACCCCAAATATTTAATTAAAACAACAAATATATACATCAGAGTAAAGGTGCAAATAAGGGTGTCACACAAACACTTCACACCATTCACCATAATAACTGTCATGCTCTTTTATTAATTCAAAACATAAAGCGTTTGCACAATACGCAGCGGATAGAAATCAAATCAATCATGCAAAACATGTAACACATTACATGTAAAATTATTCAACAAGGTAAAACATCCCGTCCCAATGTTACATCTATCAGAGCATGACCCACTAAGGAGACTACACTAGACTCCAAGCACTAGCTTCTACTCAATCACTACTCGTTACCTGAAAAATAGTTGTAAGGGTGAGTTCCTCAATCGATATAAAAAGCATTATAAAATATTATGAAATGCTAAGTAAATAACACGTTAATCACCCTAATCATATCACACATTCAGTAACGGCACATCAACTCAATTATCATACTCAATACCAACACAATTCATGCTCATACTCAATGCCAACACAAACACACGTATAATATTGGAATACATCCATTCATATTATACGCCATACATACATTATGCAATGAGACTCCATGCATGCGGTACCGACTATTCGTGAACATATAGTTCAACCTCACCGATCAAATACAGATACGGCTACCAAGCCCACTAGTCCCACTCATTTGAGACCTAGTGACTCACTCACTAATTCCTCACCATGGGAATTAGCTACCACCCCAAGGGCTATGCTATGCACGCTAATCACCTAGCATGCAAACATCAACAACAATCCACAATGATTTACTCACTAATTCCTCACCATGGGAATTAGCTACCACCATAAAGGCCACAATATGCATGCTAAATCACCTAGCAATGCAAAATCATCAACAATAATCCACAATGGACATATGCTCACACTCTAAGCCATAAACAGTCCATTCACAATTGCATACATAACATATACACTCACGACATTATGCATACCATCATACATTCATTAACACATGTATCAAAACATCATATCATGTCAAATAATTAATCACAGTATTAGCACACTCCACTAGTACCTATACTGCTCAAAACAGCGGGAATTAATCCCTATTACATCATACGCCAATATAGGCCAAACACCAATTATGCACACATTATTCAAATATTAATTTTTCCAATTTCCAACAGTGTTAACCGGTTAACGCCCTGGGTTAACCGGTTAACGCCCTGGGTTAACCGGTTAACGCAACACAAAACACGCTTTCTGGCAAAACTCAACAGTGTTAACCGGTTAACGCCCTGGGTTAACCGGTTAACGCAGACAGAACAGCAATATTTTCACAACTCACAATAGTGTTAACCGGTTAACGCCCTGGGTTAACCGGTTAACGCAAGCAAAACAACAATACCTCACAATTCCTAACAGTGTTAACCGGTTAACGCAAGACAGAAAGCTGTTCCTGCGCTAACACGAAGCAGAATGCAGAATTCTCCGCATTTTCCGCCGTTGGAGGACTTCCGGACCTCCGATTCCGATTCCGTAAAAAGCTATACGTTCGGGAAATCACAACTCACACAAATACAGATTCAATTACAGCTTTAACACAACTTATCCAACACAATTTTTCAGCATTCAACATCCCAATTAGGGTCAATTCAACGGTTTATCACTACCCATTACATGTTAACCCATAATACCCATTAACCGACGATAAACCCCCCTTACCTGAGTTAATCCGGCAATCCTTTAGCCTCAAGCTCTTCTCTTCTCCAACCTTCTTCCTCTTGCTCTGCCTCTTTGCCCTTTTCCTCTTTTTGAGCCGCTTCTCTGTTTTCACGTGAAAACTCTTTTTACCAAAATGGAACTCTTTTTCCTTATTTCCAACTTATATATTTTCCAATAATTATTATTCCAATAATAATAATAATTATAATAATCCAAAAATTCCAATTATTTAATTAAATTAATAAATATAATATTAACTTAAATTAAATAATTATCTTATTTTTATCGGGGTGTTACAACTCTCCCCCACTAAAAGAGTTTTCGTCCTCGAAAACATACCTCAAGCGAATAACTCAGGATAAGACTCCTTCATCTGACTCTCAAGTTCCCAAGTCGCATTGCCACCTGCTGGTCCTCCCCAAGCTACCTTCACCAAAGCAATCTCTTTACCCCGCAACTGCTTCAACTCTCGATCCTCGATCCTCATAGGTGATGTTTCAACAGTCAGGTTATCTCTCACCTGTACATCATCTACTTGGACTACATGCGACGGATCAGGAATGTACCTCCTCAACTGAGACACATGAAAAACCTCATGCAAATTCGCAAGTGACGGCGGTAAAGCGATACGATAGGCTACCTCCCCTATCCTCTCCAAAATCTGATAAGGACCAATAAATCGAGGTGTCAACTTCTTCGACTTCAAAGCTCGACCAACTCCAGTTATCGGAGTAACACGGAGAAACACATGATCCCCCTCTTGAAACTCAAGTGACTTCCTCCTCTTGTCGAGATAACTCTTCTGACGACTCTGAGCAATTCTCATCTTCTCCTGAATCATCTTAATCTTTTCCGTAGTCTGTTGAACAATCTCCGGTCCAACCACAACACTCTCACCGGACTCATACCAACATAAAGGCGTCCGACATCTCCTACCATACAAAGCTTCAAACAGTGCCATACCAATGCTCGAATGAAAACTATTGTTGTAGGTAAACTCAATCAAAGGTAAATAACAATCCCAAGCACCTCCCTTTTCCAAAACACAAGCCCTCAAAAGATCCTCTAGTGACTGAATCGTCCTCTCAGTCTGACCATCAGTCTGCGGATGATATGCAGAACTCAATCTCAGCTTAGTTCCCAAAGCCCTCTGCAAACCTTCCCAGAACTTCGATGTAAATCTAGGATCTCTGTCCGAAACAATACTCGACGGAATACCATGCAAACTTACAATTTTCTCAATATAAAACTCAGCTAATCTCTCTAACGGATAATCCATTCTGATCGGAATGAAATGAGCCGATTTTGTCAATCTGTCAACAATCACCCAAATAGCTTCAAAATTCTTAATTGTCCTCGGTAAACCAGAAACAAAATCCATACTGATACTATCCCACTTCCACTCTGGAATAGCCAACGGTTGCATTAGCCCAGACGGCTTCTGATGCTCAATCTTTGACTTCTGACAAGTCAAACAAGAATAAACAAAACTCACAATTTCTCTTTTCATTCCCGGCCACCAAAATAACCTTTTCAAATCATGATACATCTTCGTAGCTCCAGGATGAATACTCAGGCCACTACGATGTCCTTCCTCAAGAATACTCTTCTTAAGTTCGATAACATCCGGAATACACACCCGATTACCAAATTTCAAAACACCATTCTCATCAACTCTGAATTCACCACCTCGACCTTGATTCACTAGAGTCAACTTATCAACCAAAAGCACATCGGATTTCTGACCCTCTCTGATCTCATCCAGAATACTACTCGTTAACTTCAACATTCCCAATTTAACACTATTGTGAGTACTCTCACACACCAAACTCAAGTCTCTAAACTGCTCAATTAAATCCAATTCCTTAACCATTAACATAGACATATGCAATGATTTCCGACTCAATGCATCAGCCACTACGTTTGCTTTACCCGGATGGTAATTCAAACCAAAGTCATAATCCTTCAGAAACTCTAACCATCTCCTCTGTCTCATATTCAGCTCTTTCTGATCAAACAAATACTTTAAACTTTTATGGTCACTGAAAACCTCAAATCTTGACCCGTACAAGTAATGCCTCCATAACTTTAGAATAAATACCACAGCTGCCAACTTTAAATCGTGTGTCGGATAGTTCCTCTCATGAACCCTCAGTTGTCTCGAAGCATAAGCTATAACCTGCTTATTCTGCATCAACACACCACCCAAACCCAACAATGAAGCATCACAGTAAACCTCAAATAGTTCTGACGGACTCGGTAATATCAGAATAGGAGCAGTAGTTAACCTTCTCTTTAACTCTTGGAACCCTTCTTCACATTTTGAGTCTCAAACAAACGCTTGCCCCTTTCTAGTCAACATCGTCAACGGTAACGCCAACTTACAAAATCCCTCAATGAACTTCCTATAATATCCTGCAAGTCCAAGAAAACTCCTTATCTCAGAAACTGACTTCGGAGTTTCCCACTTAGATACCGCTTCTATCTTAGAAGGATCAACAGCAACACCATCTCTTGAAATCACATGACCAAGAAAACTAACCTCTTCTAACCAAAATTCACACTTGGACAGTTTAGCAAATAACTTCTTTTCTCGTAGAACTTCTAAAACCATTCTCAAATGCTCAGCATGCTCTTCTTCAGATTTCGAATACACCAAAATATCGTCAATAAACACCACAACAAACTTGTCTAGATACAGATGGAAAATCCTATTCATATACTCCATAAACACTCCAGGCGCATTAGTCACACCAAAAGGCATTACAGAATACTCATAATGTCCATACCTTGTTCTGAAGGCAGTCTTCTGAATATCCTCAGTTTTCACACGTATCTGATGATACCCAGATCTCAAATCTATTTTGCTGAACACACTCGCACCAACCAACTAATCCATCAAATCATCAATCCTCGGCAAAGGATACATATTCTTGATCGTCACTTTATTCAGTTGCCTGTAGTCCACACACAACCTCATAGTACATTCTTTCTTCTTAACCAATAACACTGGTGCACCCCACGGTGACACACTCGGACGAATAAATTTCTTATCCAACAGGTCTTCCAGCCGACTCTTCAATTCAGCTAACTCAACAGCAGACATACGGTACGGAGCCATCGACATCGGCCTAGTACCAGGTACCAAATCAATCGAGAACTCAACTTCACGCTCTGGCGGTAATTCATTCACTTCTTCAGGAAACACATCAGGAAAATCACACACCACGGCTAAATCGCAAATCACCAGTTTATCTTTAGCCTCCAAAGTCGCTAACAACATAAACAACTCTGCCCCATCTGCTACTGCTTCATTCACCTGCCTTGCAGATAGAAACAAACTCTTCCCTTCCTCAATCTCAGGAAAGATCACAGTCTTATCGAAACAATTGATATAGACTCGGTTAAACACCAACCAGTTCATACCCAAGATAACATCAATCTGCACTAGTGGAAGACACACGAGGTCTATCCCAAAGTCTCTACCAAAAATACTCAAAGGACAATTTAAACAAACTGAAGTAGTAGTCACTGAACCCTTCACAGGAGTATCAATCACCATACTTCCATGCATCTCAGATATCTCTAACTTAAGTTTCACAGCACAATCCAAAGATATAAAGGAATGAGTCGCACCTGTGTCAATAATAGCTACAAGAGGAAAGCCATTAATATAACACGTACCTCGGATCAAACGATCATCTGCAGAAGTCTCAGAGCCCGATAAAGCAAAGACCTTGCCTCCCGACTGGTTCTCTCTCTTCGGCTTAGGACACTGTGGACTGATATGACCCACCTCTCCACAGTTGAAACAAGTCACAGTCTTCAACCGGCACTCTGCAGCCAAGTGACCACCTTTTCCACACTTGAAACACTTCTTCTCATTACTGGTACACTCATGGATGCGATGTCCAGCCTGACCACATCTGAAACACTTAGCAGGGGCACTGGAGTCTCCCCCACTAGGTCTCCTCATCCCACTCTGCCTCTGGAAACCTTTTCCAGCTGCATACGGTTTCCCACGGTCATTCTGATTCTTGCCTTTCCTATCAACCCTCTGCTGATAGCTTTCCGCTCTGGCCTTGGTATCCTGTTCAAAAATCCTACAACAGTCAACCAAATCAGAAAACACTCTAATCCGCTGATATCCAATAGCCTGCTTGATCTCGGGACGCAACCCGTTCTCAAACTTCACACATTTTGAAAATTCCCCAGTAGCCTCATCATAGGGAGTGTAATACTTCGACAGCTCTGTGAACTTAGCAGCATACTCCGTAACAGACCGATTGCCCTACTTCAATTCCAAGAACTCTATCTCTTTCTTTCCTCTGACATCCTCTGGAAAGTACTTCCTCAGGAATCTCTCTCTGAACACAGCCCAAGTGATCTCAGCATTCCCAGCAGATTCCAACTCAGTGCGGGTAGCAACCCACCAATCATCTGCTTCCTCTGACAGCATATGCGTACCGAACCCGACCTTCTAGTTATCGGCATACTCAGTCACTCGGAAGATCCTCTCGATCTCCTTCAACCACTTCTGAGCACCATCTGGATCGTATGCTCCCTTGAACATTGGAGGATTGTTCTTCTGGAACTCACTCAGTTGACGAGAAGCTCCCATTCCCACAACATTCGGATTTCCCCCAAGTACTCCAGCTAGCATACCCAGAGCCTCAGCAATCGCAGCATCATCTCTACCTCTTCCAGCCATCTCTATTCTGAGTTAATCCAACAAGATAAAACAATAAGTACTAATAGGGTTATACAACACCTATCCCGTACAGGGAAACAGAATAATTACGACTCGACTCGACCGACTATGCTCTGATACCACTAATGTAACACCCTTCTAAATTACCCCAAATATTTAATTAAAACAACAAATATATACATCAGAGTAAAGGTTCAAATAAGGGTGTCACACAAACACTTCACACCATTCACCATAATAACTGTCATGCTCTTTTATTAATTCAAAACATAAAGCGTTTGCACAATACGCAGCGGATAGAAATCAAATCAATCATGCAAAACATGTAACACATTACATGTAAAATTATTCAACAAGGTAAAACATCCCGTCCCGATGTTACATCTATCAGAGCATGACCCACTAAGGAGACTACACTAGACTCCAAGCACTAGCTTCTACTCAATCACTACTCGTTACCTGAAAAATAGTTGTAAGGGTGAGTTCCTCAATCGATATAAAAAGCATTATAAAATATCATGAAATGCTAAGTAAATAACACGTTAATCACCCTAATCATATCACACATTCAGTAACGGCACATCAACTCAATTATCATACTCAATACCAACACAATTCATGCTCATACTCAATGCCAACACAAACACACGTATAATATTGGAATACATCCATTCATATTATACGCCATACATACATTATGCAATGAGACTCCATGCATGCGGTGCCGACTATTCGTGAACATATAGTTCAACCTCACCGATCAAATCCAGATACGGCTACCAAGCCCACTAGTCCCACTCATTTGAGACCTAGTGACTCACTCACTAATTCCTCACCATGGGAATTAGCTACCACCCCAAGGGCTATGCTATGCACGCTAATCACCTAGCATGCAAACATCAACAACAATCCACAATGATTTACTCACTAATTCCTCACCATGGGAATTAGCTACCACCATAAAGGCCACAATATGCATGCTAAATCACCTAGCAATGCAAAATCATCAACAATAATCCACAATGGACATATGCTCACACTCTAAGCCATAAACAGTCCATTCACAATTGCATACATAACATATACACTCACGGCGTTATGCATACCATCATACATTCATCAACACATGTATCAAAACATCATATCATGTCAAATAATTAATCACAGTATTAGCACACTCCACTAGTACCTATACTGCTCAAAACAGTGGGAATTAATCCCTATTACATCATACGCCAATATAGGCCAAACACCAATTATGCACACATTATTCAAATATTAATTTTTCCAATTTCCAACAGTGTTAACCGGTTAACGCCCTGGGTTAACCGGTTAACGCAACACAAAACACGCTTTCTGGAAAAACTCAACAGTGTTAACCGGTTAACGCCCTGGGTTAACCGGTTAACGCAGACAGAACATCAATATTTTCACAACTCACAACAGTGTTAACCGGTTAACGCCCTGGGTTAACCGGTTAACGCAAGCAAAACAGCAATACCTCACAATTCCTAACAGTGTTAACCGGTTAACACCCTGGGTTAACCGGTTAACGCAAGACAGAAAGCTGTTCCTGCGCTAACACGAAGCAGAATGCAGAATTCTCCGCATTTTCTGCCGTTGGAGGACTTCCGGACCTCCGATTCCGATTCCGTAAAAAGCTATACGTTCGGGAAATCACAACTCACACAAATACAGATTCAATTACAGCTTTAACACAACTTATCCAACACAATTTTTCAGCATTCAACATCCCAATTAGGGTCAATTCAACGGTTTATCACTACCCATTACATGTTAACCCATAATACCCATTAACCGACGATAAACCCCCCTTACCTGAGTTAATCCGGCAATCCTTTATCCTCAAGCTCTTCTCTTCTCCAACCTTCTTCCTCTTGCTCTGTCTCTTTGCCCTTTTCCTCTTTTTGAGCCGCTTCTCTGTTTTCACGTGAAAACTCTTTTTACCAAAATGGAACTCTTTTTCCTTATTTCCAACTTATATATTTTCCAATAATTATTATTCCAATAATAATAATTATTATAATAATCCAAAAATTCCAATTATTTAATTAAATTAATAAATATAATATTAACTTAAATTAAATAATTATCTTATTTTTATCGGGGTGTTACAGATATTCCTCCGGTGGTCGTGGCAACCGGCTCTGCACTCACTGTGGTCACACCAACCACACTATTGAGACTTGTTTCATCAAGCACAGGTATCCTCCTGGTTTTCAACATCGTAAGCAACATCTCTCATCACCTGCTAGAAATGCTTCTGTGGTGAACTCTGTTCAAGATGCTGGTTCTGCTCCAATTTCCTCATCATCATCTGCTTCCACATTAACAAATGGATCAAGTGCCTCTTTGTCCACGATTCAAGAGCAATATACTCAGATTTTACAGCTTCTCCAATAATCCAACTTGTAGTCTCATTCACCCTCTTCAGTTAATTCTCTTTTTGCTACAAATTCTGTCTCTCATACCTCTCCCTCTCCTTCATCTGGTAACAATCTCTCCAAACCCCAAGTAGATAATAATAGTCAATGGTGGATTATTGACACTAGTGCCACTGATCACATCGCTCATATCTTTGATAGTTATTTTTCCACATATCACATTGCACCCAAATCTATGACCATGCCTAATGGTGACACTGTTACTACCACAATAGTTGGTTCAGTTTTGTTATATGACTCCCTTGTTCTTCATAATGTTTACTATTTTCCTTCATTTCATGTCAACATTATCTCTATTACTACTTTATTTGATTCCACCTTATATGATGTCAAACTCTTCCCTAATTGTTGTAAAATTGTGCAGCTACACCATCCCAAGATGACTGGATTTACAGCTAGGAGGATTGGCAAATTGTATGTGCTTGACACTACCTCATTTCTGGATCTCTCTCCCACACCTGATTCTGTCAACAACTCCATCTCTACTCATTCACATTCTTCCAAACCTGATCCTGCCACCATTTGGCATTTTAGACTAGGACATTTAAGTTCTCATATACACAAATGTATTTCATCTCACTTTCCCTTTGTCACTTTCAATGACAATCATAAACCTTGTCATACTTGTCATTTGGCTAAACAAAGAAATTTACCCCTTGCTCATAGTAATACTAAATCTGTTGCCATTTTTGATTTAATTCATGGTGATATATGGGGACCTCTTTCCACCCCTTCCATATGTGGTCATAAGTATTTTCTAACACTTGTAGATGATTACAGCAGGTTTACTTGGACAATTTTCATGAAAAATAAAAGTGAAATCCGAACTCACTTAATTAATTTCATTTCTTTCATAGAAACTCAATTCAATAAGAAACTCAAATGTATTCGTAGTGACAATGGGCCTGAGTTTCTCATGACTAGTTTTTACCTTTCTAGAGGTATCATCCATCATAGGTCATGTGTTGAAACACCTCAACAAAATGGAATCGTGGAAAGAAAGCACCAACACATTTTGAATGTTGCACGTGCTTTTTCTTTTCACTCTCACCACCCTCATAACCTTTGGCACCTCTCCATACAACAAGCTATTCACATTATCAACAAACTTCTCACCCCTCTTTTGAACAACCTCACCCCTTATCAAATGCTTCATTCTACTCCTCCCAGCCTTAATCATTTAAAAGTTTTTGGATGTCTTGCATACTCCTCGACCTTACACAACAATAGAATAAAATTTGCACCACGGGCAAGAAAATCCATCTTTCTTGGATATAGGGAAGGCACCAAAGGCTACCTCCTTTATGATCCTCTCACCCATGAATTTTATGTTTCAAGGAATGTAACTTTCCATGAAACTATCTTTCCTTTTACTTCACCTCCACCTGAAAATAATTCTGTCAGTATCAACCCTAATACAAATACCATTGACACATTTGACATTGTCACAGATATTCCACCATCCTTAACTTCACCAAATGAACCTACCTCTCCTCCATCTCTTCATAATTTACCTCCTCCAACACATGACATCACCTCTTCTCCCTCTCCTCACCAATTACCTCCTTCACCACATGACATAATCTCTCCTACTTCCCCTCTTGTACCAACCAGAAAATCTAACAGACTCACAAAACCACCAGCTTATCTCTCTGAATATCACTGCAATTTGCTATCCTCAATGCTGCCAGCATCTAATCCAGGTAACTCTCCTTACCCTCTTTCTTCTGTCCTATCCTATGACAAATGTAGTCCATGTCACAAACAGTTTTGCCTATCCATTAGTTCCCTTACAGAACCCAAAACCTATAAACAAACCTGTAAGTTTGACTGTTGGAATCTTGCTATGAAATCTGAGTTAGATGCTCTTGTATCCACAAACACTTGGTCTGTTGTTGATTTGCCTGCAGGTAAGCAACCAATTGGTTGCAAATGGGTCTACAAGATCAAGCATCATTCTGATGGATCCATTGAACGATACAAGGCCCGTCTGGTGGGAAAGGGATACACTCAACTAGAAGGTGTGGATTATTTTGATACCTTCTCACCAGTTGCTAAGCTCACAACAATTCGCACCCTTCTATCTCTGGCTGCTATTAAGGACTGACATTTAGAACAACTTGATGTTAACAACGCATTCCTTCATGGTGATCTGCATGAGGAAGTGTATATGGATCTGCCTCCTGGGTTCTTGCCCCCTAATTCTTCTTCTAATACAGTCTGCAAATTACATAAATCCCTATATGGACTAAAACAGGCTAGCCGACAGTGGTTTTCAAAATTATCCACTGCTCTTATCTCCCTTGGATATTCACATTCATATGCTGACCATTCTTTATTCACAAAACTACATAATTCTCATTTCACTGCTCTTCTAGTCTATGTTGACGATATTGTCTTGACAGGTGATGATCTACAGGAAATACATTCTGTCAAACGATTTCTTGATTCCACATTCAAAATCAAGGATCTTGGCAAGCTTAAATACTTCCTTGGATTGGAAGTTGCACAATCCACTCAAGGTATCTTTCTCAATCAAAGGAAGTATGCATTGGAATTGCTTGAGGACAGTGGTTTATTGGCTACAAAGCCTAGTCCAACTCCCTTTGATTACTCCTTGAAACTACATGACAGTGACTCACCCCCCTATGAAGATGAAACAGCCTATAGAAGACTTGTTGGCCAACTGTTATATTTGACTACAACCAGGCCTGATATTGCTTTCATTGTTCAGCAACTTAGTCAACTTATATCTAAGCCATTACAAGTTCATCACTCTGCAGCAATTAGAGTGCTTAAATACCTCAAAAGTGCTCCTGCTAAGGGATTGTTTTATTCTTACTCCTCCACACTCAAACTTTCTGGTTTTGCAGACTCGGATTGGGCAAGTTGCCCTGCTACTCGCAGATCAGTGACTGGTTACTGTGTCTTCCTTGGCACATCTCTGCCGTCTTGGAAATCCAAAAAGCAGTCCACAGTGTCCAGGTCTAGTTCAGAAGCGGAATATAGAGCTTTGGCTAGCTTAACTTATGAACTACAATGGTTACAGTATTTGTTTAAGGATCTTCACATTCCTCTTAATCAACCTAGCTCAGTCTACTGTGATAACAAGAGTGCAATCTATCTTGCTCACAACCCCATTTTTCATGAGAGGACAAAACATATTGAAATTGACTGTCATGTCATTCGTGAAAAAATACAAACTGACCTCATTCACCTCCTGCCAGTTCCTTCTGCTGCACAATTGGCAGATGTACTTACCAAGCCATTGCCTGCTTCCTCCTTCAATTCATTGATTTCCAAGCTTGGTCTATTAGACATTCATAGTCCAGCTTGTGGGGGGCTATTACATGATGAAAATAGTGATGTAAATAATAACTCTATTTAATCTTAGCTAATCATAGTTGTAACTGAATTAGGAGCTAAGTTAGGAGCTAAGTTAGGAGTTAGTTAGTTCCCTAGTTTACTATATATATATATATATATATATTAATTACACTTGTATATTGTAATTAGGTTTTTTATAATGAATATACTTTCTTTAATTAATTTCTCTCCTCTGATATTCCAAAGTTAACACTCATTGTTAGCTTTATTTGCTTATTTTCTTTGTGCTAGAAGTGCTCAATCTCTGTTTTGCCTAAACATAGCCAAAGAAAAAGATTGTTATTACAACTGAATTAACTTATTTTTATCGTTAAAATATTAAGCAAGATTTCTTGAAAGTTGCTAAGATATCTTGGCTTTGCTATCGGTTGATGCGCTAGTTTTTGAAAGATTTTGATTGATTCTAGATTTTGTGTTCTAGTTACTACATGATTAATTTCAGAAAGATTTATTTCGTTTAGAATCTACATGATTTGTTTTGAAAATATTTCATGTGTAAAAAATTAATCTGTTAATAGAGTCTGCATGATTTAATTTCCTGAAGAATGGATATGATATGAAAGAAAAATTTAGGACATCTTTTTTAAAATGATTTTTAAAGTGTTATAGATTTTTATTCAAAAAAAAATTTACAAAGAATTTTTTAAAGAAAAATTCAAATTCAAATTTGTTTAAATAGTTATTCTTAAAATATTACTTTAGGTATTTCATCCTTTTGTTATAACTTTTTTTTCGATATCAAAATATCAAAAACCACTTCAAATTGAAGCTATTTCAAATAACTTATCATAAAAATCATTTTTAAGATACATATTTTTGAAAATATTGTGATTTGAACTATGTTTTAATTTTCAATAATGTAAATTTATGTAATATGATGTCAAACTTAGTCTTAAGTTTATAAATAACAAATTAAAAAAAACTTTTAGTATTTTGAAAAATGTCTTTATAAATATAATTTTTGAAAATACAAATAAAAATCCATTTTATTAAAGCTAAAGTAAATGGGCTCTTAACTTGCTAAAGATTGGATATGTTATGAATTTGTCTTTTTGTGGATCAACAAGACAAAAGAGATATGCACATTCTGAGAGACTAATTATGGTGTGTTTTGCTTGTGTAAACTTTGTCATTTGTTATTCATTACTACTTAGGAGAGAGAGAGAGAGATTTTGGTTTATATAGGTAAAGTTTGTCACATCCATAATAATGATTCTTATAAACATTTGTAAATGTGTTTGAGTGTAAAGTGAAAGGATCTTAGATTCAAGGGGAGAGTAAGTTGAAATTCATAGGTAGTATTAGAAAAATGACAATGAACTTAGAGAGTTTAAATGAGACTATTTTGTACTATTGACTATTTATAATTAATGAATTTCCTTTCCACTGGACTACATAATTAAGGGTCCAGTCAAGCTGGAAGCTACAATTGCAGGATCCACAAATGATTTTATTAATATAATAAAATGTTTTAATACCATCAGAGAAGATGGTGAAAGTATAACAAGTATACGTTTGAACTATGTTGTTTATTTTTTTCTTGTTGCTTTTGTCATTTCTATTTTGGTTATTTTATGTTTATACTGTCTATTTCTCATCTAAGTTGATTTTGTCATGTCTACATTCATGAAGAAGATAATTTAATAAATTTTGTTTAGATAATAATACAAAACATAAATGAAAAATAGTTTATCTAATACAACAAGTCATAAAATAAGTATAAATATAAACAAGTCCATTACGTGCAAGGTGGGAAATTTTCACAACAAAATCATAATCCTAGACATCTAGGTTTATCAAACCCATGGTGTCAGTTGCAAGAATGACTATCATTCATGACCTCAACTAATCAAGTACAATGAATGGTGGAGATAATGTTGGTATGACATCTTAGGGCCCATCTATATCTAATGGTGGTGGTTCAACGTCATCTACACCAGAAGGGATGACATAAGGATGTGATTTCCTCTAGAACCATTGTAAGATCCTTTCATCATCTACACCAGAAGGGACGATGTAAGAATCTAATGGTGCTTGCAATTCCTTGGCATAACTTGCCATGTTTTGATGAAACCATGAATCATTATTACCAGGAATATGAGGGACTATTCATGAGATACCTTGCACATATCCAAATTAGCGAAGACATTACTCATGAATGTATGTTATGACAACTCTGCTTTGACGTAGATAGATGAAGCATACTAAAACCTCATAAAATCTTGGGTGATTCGTGTTGTATGTGTATGGTGTCTATATGATATCATTTAGGGTCATTGAGTCAATTCTACATCTATTCTTGTGGAGATATAATGTTTGTCTTTCCATCTGGTTACCCATGCATATCAGTTAAGAATATAAAATGCTTGTAGGCCCAACAATGTATTAGGGAGTAATAACTAATAATACATATAACAATAAAATGATAAAATATTTATACTTATAACAAACTTATATACCATCTCATGTGCCTTATATCAGAGTTAGTAACATCTTCTAAGTAGTGGTGGAGCATATTCAAAGTAACACATTCCCATGCCCAAATATGGTATCCAAACTTGATGAACAATCCAATATATTTCACATCAATGTAATGACGCAACCTTTCTATCAAGATAGTGCAACCAATAAGATGTAACATATAAGTATTGGTCGTAACATCATACCTCCCATGCGCCACTAAGTGAGTATACATCTTTCGTTGTCAATTCAAATATAAATGAACACCTCATTTATAACTAGTCTCCTCTAAAACTTCTACGTCTTCACTCCTATACACTTTTCTATAAGTATGACCGCTAGATCAGGATTCGTCAAAAAGGGGAATATATGTCTCCGAATAAAAAAATATGGAACAGAGGCGAGATATCATCTAGTGAGACAATGATCTCTCTAAATGGTATATGGAAGGAATTAGTCTCAAAATTCTACGTTCCATGAACACAAAGATCATATGGTTGTCTAGCATGGTCAAGGAACTTCCCACCAATAACATCAAATCATAATCAGTGAAAACCTTGAAAAAGGGGCAAACATCTCCACCCTAGATACTTTCTTCAACTTCACACCATGAGTGGGCACCTATAATGGACTCCAATCTAGAAGAAATACATCATAAATTAAAAGTTAATATAGTTAATAAATATTTAATTTGATCTAATAATATTAAAATAGTGATATAATAATATATACCTCTCTTTGCTATAACTTAGATTCTATATGGTTTATATACCATGTAAGTACTGTCGTGTCACATGGTCCTCATGGGAATCCATCGGCCACATGATCACCCTCAGGTCCCTATTGATCCCCATAACCATTATCAACACTTACTACTCAGACACACAATCATCATCTAGAGTTTGCTCTAGTTGAACAGGCACTCCAACATATGCCTTATCTAGTAACTCAATCTCTCCCATCTGAGTATGCACATATGCTCTGTCACATTTACGTCCATCTCTTTCATACAAAGTTCATGTTCCACGAACAATATTAATCCTCTTACGATGAGAGACACTAAGAGCAAGTCTCACGTGCCTAGTTACTAGATTCTCTGTCATTGTCTGCGTCAATTGAGGTTGTACAAGATTTATCACTCAGTCTATATATAATGTGACCATCGGCCCACTACGCCAAAAACTGGAATAGACAGCGCACCTTAGAGGGCGCTTTATTACAAAAGCGCTCTCTAAAGTGAAGCGAAAAAATAAGGAGCAATAGACAGCGCACTTTAGAGGGCGCTTTTGTAATAAAGCGCCCTCTAAGGTGAAGCAAAAAAATAAGGAGGAGATAGAGGGACAACAATACATGGCGCTTTTTAGAAAGCGCCCTCTAAGGTTACCCTTAGAGGGCGCTTTTAAAAAAGCGCTGTTATAAGTCCATGTGCATTTCCAGTTTATAAAGCGCTTCTGGAAAGCCTTAGAGAGCGCTTTCATAAGCGCCCTCTTAGGCCCCCTTTTAAGGGCGCTTTTTTTCCACAAGCGCCCTCTAAGGTCCCCTTTTGTAAACATTAAAATTATAACATACTGCGCATTTTGTTATTTCACTCTCTGTTATTTTCGTTCTTTTTCACGTTAGGGTTCTCACTGCTACGATTTTCCCTACTTCTAAGGCGTTCTCCTTCCACCTCTGTTAGATCTACGACGTTTCCTCCTTCTACCAATCAAAGGTACACGATGCAGCTTATGAGTGTATTTATTCTAGCATACATTATTACTTGCACTATTGCTTTGTTTTAGCTTTGCCCCATTTCAGTTTTATGTTATTGTTGTCTATGCTACGTTTGTTTCGACCTGTAAAGTTTCAATATTCATAGTCATTTAAATAGTTTGGGTTTATTAGGCAATTGACGGTTGGTTTTTAAATTGCTGAATTTGATATCGCTATGAATCACATTCAAAGACTGTTGTTAGGGTTCGGTTATGGTTGCATTATAGAGACATTAGAAACCTTAGATTTCGCGGCTGAATTTGATATCTCTTCTGAATTTTTTTTTTGTATATTCTAATTAGTAATGGATAATACATGGATGTCTTCCAATCGATTGTCGAGAGAGTACGAGAATGGGGTATCAGAATTCGTTAAGTTTGTCGTTGCGCACGCCGAAGACCCTAGTAGAATGATATGTCCTTGCTTGGGTTGTTGTTATGGGAAACGGGTTGACGCAGTTCAGTTGACATCGCATCTAATGAGGCATGGAATTGATCGAAGTTATACATGTTGGAATTTGCATGGTGAGAAAAGTAACGAGAATGTTGAACCGGGGGATAGTACGACCTATGCCTCAAACTATAGTGGCGCAGATACATACGATTATGATCGAGTTGAAGAGATTGCAGAAGCACTTGAAGGAGATCTTAAGGATTGTCCCGAAATGTTTGAGAGGTTGATAAGTGATGCAGAGAAACCTTTGTATGATGGTTGCACTAAATTCACAAGATTGTCTGCGGTATTAAAGTTGTACAACTTAAAGGCGGGCAATGGATGGTCGGATAAAAGTTTCACAGAGTTATTAGCCCTTTTGAAAGATATGCTTCCTGAGGATAATGTTCTTCCCAATCGAACATATGAGACCAAAAAGATGTTGTGCTCTATTGGCATGAGCTATGATAAGATACATGCATGTCCAAACGATTGCATTTTGTTTCAAAATGAGTATGCATCGTTAAATGAGTGTCCTAAATGCGGTGTCTCGCGATATAAGAACAAGTTGTCTCCAGCAAAAGTCTTGTGGTATTTTCCTGTTATTCCGAGATTTAGACGCATGTTTCGTAGTGAAACCGATTCAAGACACTTGACCTGACATGCAGATTAAAGAATTATAGATGGAAAGTATCGACATCTGGCAGATTCACCACAGTGGTTGAAAATTGATAATGATTATCCTGAATTTGGAGAAGAATCAAGAAACCTTCGCTTGGCATTATCTACTGATGGAATGAACCCACACGGTATCCAGAGTATCTCACACAGTACATGGCCTGTGATTATTATGATTTATAACCTACCTCCATGGCTATGTATGAAGCGTAAGTACATGATGTTGTCTATGTTGATTTCTGGACCTAAACAACCAGGGAATGACATAGACGTGTACTTGAAGCCCTTAATCGAAGATTTAAAGATTTTGTGGGAGACCGGTGTGGAGGTTTATGATGGATATAGGAAAGAAAGTTTCAACTTGAGGGCGATGTTGTTTGGCACAATTAATGATTTTCCAGCATACGGAAATCTATCAGGGTATAGCATAAAAGGTCAATGTACGTGTCCTATTTGTGAAGATAAAATAGATTGGAAGCGCTTGGAGTTTGGTCAGAAGAATGTCTTTCTCGGTCATCGGAGATTCTTAAATTCAAATCATCACTACCGTGGATGGAGAAAGGCGTTCAATGGAGAGACAGAACAAGGCAGAGCTCCACCTATATTGACGGGTGATCAAATTTTTGAAAAGGTGAAAGATTTGGATACTCAGTTTGGCAAGCCTTTTGCCCACACACTTGTCAAAAGTGGGTGGAAGAAGAGGTCAGTTTTTTTTGAATTGCCGTATTGGAAGTCCTTGTATGTGAGACATTTTCTTGATGTTATGCATATTGAAAAAAATGTATTTGAAAGTGTTATTGGCACGTTACTCAATATACAAGGAAAGTCTAAGGATGGCCTTAAGGCAAGAAAGGACTTGATAGCGATGGGAATAAGAACTGAATTAGGACCCTTGAAGAAAGGAAAACGAACATATCTACCGCCTGCTGCTTATACTCTATCTAGAAAGGAGAAAAAAACAGTGTTTAAGTTTCTAAGTGAAGTTAAAGTTCCAGAAGGGTACTCTTCAGATATTAGAAGACTTGTGTCTATGAAAGACCTCAAGTTAAAGAGTTTAAAGACCCATGATTGCCATGTTATAATGGAACATTTTCTCCCAATAGGTATACGTTCTATTCTTCCAGAAAAAGTAAGAAGCTTTATAATTAAGTTGTGTTCTTTCTTCAAGTCAATTTGCAGTAAGGTGATCGATCCTACGATCTTACCAATGTTGCAAAAAGAAATCGTTATTACTTTGTGTGAGCTTGAAATGTTTTTTCCTCCATCATTTTTTGACATAATGGTACATCTAGTTGTTCATCTTGTGAAAGAGACACAATTGTGTGGACCAGCTTATATGAGATGGATGTACCCTGTTGAACGTTATATGAAAATATTAAAAGGGTACGTGAAGAACCGAAGTCGACCAGAAGGTTGTATGGTTGAAAGATACATTGTTGAAGAAGCGATTGAGTTTTGTACTGAATATTTGTCTAATGTTCAGTCAATCGGACTCCCCAAGTCTCAGCTTGTCGAAAAGAAAGAAGGAAAAAATCTAATTGGAAATAAAATCGTGGCAGTATCAAGGGTCGAACGGGATCAAGTGCATTTGTATGTTCTGCACAATGAGAATGAGGTTGAGCCGTATGTTGAAATTCACAAGGATGTTCTCCGAGGTTTAAATCCCAATAGAAATGAAAATTGGATAGTACGAGAGCACAATCGATGTTTTATACCTTGGTTTAAGGATCATATTTATTCAAAGTATTATTCAGATCCCGCTTCAATAACAGAAAGGTTGAGATGCTTAGCATATGGTCCAAGTTTCCATGTTTTTTCTTATAGCGCATACGCGATTAATGGATACACATTTTATACCAAAGAACAAGATGATAAAAGTACTATGCAGAATAGTGGTGTCACCGTGGTAGCTGAAGCAATGCACATATCAAGTGTGAAGGACTTAAACCCCAAATTTGCAAATCTGTCGTATTTTGGTGTTATCGAGCGCATTTGGGTGTTTGATTATGAGAAGTTTCAGATTCCTATATTTGGTTGCAAGTGGGTTGAAAATAATAACGACATTCGAATGGATAAGTCAGGATTTTTGCAAGTGGATCTTAATAGGGTGAGATACAAAGATGAGTCTTTTATTCTAGCCTCTCAAGCTAGACAAGTGTTCTATGTCAATGATCCGAAAAGTACGAAATGGTCTATAGTTCTTTTTTCCAACAAAGTAATTGATGAAAACACTGGAGATCAAGGTGATATTGATGTTGAGATTGAATCGTTTACCAGAAATGATCAAGATGAGAATATTATATCAAATGATTCATATATTAGAAATGATCATAATGAGGGTATTTGGATCAATCCAACCGTCCGTGTTGTTAAGAGACATGTAGAACATATTCCAACCAAGAAAAGAAAGAGAACTTAGTGAAAAAGGTACAGGTCAAATGATTTTAATTGTTTTCTTTATTACAGGTAAAATGGCTTTTATGATTTTAATTGTTTTTATATTTGTCATCTGATTTTAATTGTTTTCTTTATTACAGGTAAAATGGCTATTATGAAGTCAATCATTCGTGCAAGGGGCAAGGGATTGAAAGTATCAATTGATATTTGTGTAGATGGAGATGTTCCATTGTCGTCAAGCCTCATTCGCGTAGATGATGATGCTGGATATTTGAAAGTATCCCTCTACGACAATGGAACATGTCCATCTAAACAAATATCAATTCTATCTTCAAAAGATAAGGGACCAAAAATATAAGGGGATTACGCAGCAAATCGAGTCAGTTGCATAAAAAAAAAGGTATAAACACAATTATATGATATTTATGCATAGAAAATGTTAATTCTTGATCTTATACTTCACCTAACTAATTTTATGATATTTTAGGTTCATGCTATTGATATTGAACAAAAAGAGGTTGTTGCTAAGAAGACTGCGGCTAGCAAAAAAAAACATACATCTCAGAGATGCTTTTGCTACTTATAGTTTTATTTCTTTTTAAGTTATGAATTGGTTGTATATTTAGAATCTTTAGAAGTTAAACGATTATATATCAGTGGATTGTTGTATATGTATGGATTGTTGTATATAAGGCTTGTTGAATGCAATGTGTGAAAAAGGGCTTCAAATTATACAGTTTTGGGTGTACTGCTTCAATATACAGGTTGTCTAAAATAAATAAATAAATATAGCGTTTTTTTTATAAAAAAATTTAAATAACCACCCACTTTAGAGGGCGCTTTCCAAAATAAGCGCCCTCTAAACCCTTCAAATTTCCACTTTAGAGGGCGCTTTCCAGTAAAAGCGCCCTCTAAACCCTTAAAAGTTTCCACTTTAGATGACGCTTTCCAGTAAAAGCGCCCTCTAAACCCTTAAAAGTTTCCACTTTAGAGGGCGCTTTCTTTAAAAAGCGCCCTCTAAAGTGGCCCTTAAAGGGCTTAAAGAGCCACTTTAGAGAGCACTTTCACCAGGAAAGAAAGCGCTGTCTTTACCTATGCCAGCGCCAGATTAGAGGGCGCTTTAAAGCGCTGTTATAGGCCAAAAAAAGCGCCCTCTTTTCCAGTTTTTGGCGTAGTGGCCCCTCTAGTCATTACTAAAATAAACAAATAATCCATACTTTAGTAACACATAAAAAATAAATAGAATTATATATAAATAAAAAAAATGATTTTCTATATTTTTTATAATATGCATTATACCACATTTTATTAAAACTGAACAAAAAGGCCTTTAACACCTCATTTATTTGATAATATGGAAACCCGTATGCTTAAAGACCTTTAAATGAAAACAATCATATATATTTTTAGTGCATTTTTCCTAATCGACGGTGCCCATTTTAAATGAAATGATTTTGCGTTATGCAAAAAAAGAAGCTAAATTCAATAAAGTAAAAAAATAAATAACAAATTTAGTTGTTAATATTGTGGTTGATTATAGATAAATGATATATTTTTTTAAAATTTCAATTTAATGAAAATGCGTGAATGAGTAATTTTTTATTATTTTAGTTATTACTTACGGTAGTACAAATAATATGTGAAGCACTATTGTGATATTTTGGAAATCAGACGCCTTTATTTTATTTATTTTTAAATTAAAAATAATTTATATTTACCACGATTGGGTAATCTTGGAGAAATCGGTCATGAGTTCGAATCTCAATATCTGCATATTTGTGATTTCTTTAGTACTCCCTTTGTCCAAAATAATGTCGTATCTTATAAAATTATTTGTTTTAAAATAAGTGTCGCATTTTAGTTTTCAATGCAATTCTAATGTTTATCTTCTAATTATGCACTATAATTAATACTCTCAATTTATTATTCTCTCACTATACATTTATGATAATTCGAGTACACCAATAGTAAACAAGGATATTTTGGTAAAATTAATATTCTCTCTTTCATTTATTACATTTTCTTAATATGTCTGAAATGATCCACTATGACAATTATTTTGGGATAGAAAAAATATTATAGTTGCACCCTTCTTTTTAATTTATTTTAAAACTAAATACAAGACACTTTTCACCACAATAGGAATTTCCAACTATGGTGAAATATTTTCCTTTTTTTTAATTTTTTAAATAGTTAAAAATTGGTATTTTTCTAAAATTAAAATAAATAAATAGGATGTTATCACATTTGTTTTTTCAACTGTGGTGAAATGTATTACTCTTATTCAAGAAAGAGAACTTACCTCTTGTCATGTCTCTTCAGTTTTTACTGCCTTACGAAAACCACATTCAGTGCTTACGAATATCACTTTGAACACGGACAAGTTTATCATCTCCATTAACGAAGAGACCCTAAATATGTATCATCTACAACCATTGTATCATCTCTATTCCTTCACCATCATATCTTCTCAACCTAGTTCTTCATACGTGGTCGAACTCCATCGATATCGTTTCAGGTTGTACAAAGCAATGAAATACGAAGAAAAAATTCGAAGGAGAAACACAAATGATACTTGCAAGAAGGGAAGACGAAACTCATATGATATTTAGCTCATCGACTTCTTCATCACATTTTCGGTACGTAAAATATCTCTACTATGCATGTAGTAGTAATGTTGTTGAGATATGCAAAACCCTAAATGCTTATTTGTTGTCCTTCTATCTTAGTTTTTTTAGATAAGTGATATGTTTATTTTTGTTGTTGTTATTGAGATAAGGAAGCTGGTTTTGTGTTATTGAGATATTGTAGTTTTGTTGTTATTGAGAAAATGATGGTTTAATGTTGTTGTTATTGAAATATTGAAGATTTTTTTGTTATTGAGATATTGAAATTTTGTTGTTATTGAGAAAGTGACATTTTAGTGTTGTTGTTTTTGTTGTTATTGAGTATTGAAGCGTTTGGATTATTGAGATATTGAAGTTTTGTTGTCATTAAGATAATAATGGTTTAGTGTTTGAGTTGTTCTTGTTATTGAGATATTGATTGAAGGTTTGTGTTATTGAGATATTGAAGTTTTGTTAATGTTCTGGTCCGACCAGATGTCCTAATGACCAAGGCTCAATTCGTCTCAAAATCCATTCCACTTGACCCAAAGTATAAAAATTAATTCACACCCAAAAAGCAAGATACATTCTCTTATTTTCACTTTTTACTACACCCTTCTTGAATCTTGAACTGACTTGGGAGTTGGAGTAGTAACCATACAGGTCCACCCCACACCATCGTAAAGGTGATCAACACCACAATTCAAGAGCATCAGTTCTCCACCACCGAATAAAATTACCATATAATACCAAAAAAGCAAGACCCACGTTAATTCTTATAAGACAACTCTTTGCAAAGTTGACCGAAAACTCGAAGCCAACTCAAAATCTCTAAAAATAACTTTAATAAATAAGAGATTATCAATGGAGGGATCGACCAAAATCAAGGTATCATCTTCATGCTGAAGATAAGTAACCACGAGATCTAAGATAATGTGCATGGACTATAGAAATGATTCCCATGTAAACAAAATTCCACGCAAAGATAAATTGAAAAAAAAAAAACTTATCAATCTTAAAATTTAGAAATCTTTCTCATTTATAAAAAAAACTCATTAATATTTACTCATTGGTATTATTCTTAGGTTTTGTTTAGGAGTTTGGAAGAGAAAATTTTGAAAAACAATTTTTTTATAAAAAATCTAAAGAAATCATTTATATAATTTTGAATATTTTTTTGTTTAAAATGACAAAAAAAGGTTTATTTATATATATATATATATATATATATATATATATATATATATATATATATATATATATATATATATATATATATATATATATATATATATATATATATATATATATATGAGTTTAACTGAAATACACTAACAATGTAAAATGATTTTATACCATCAGTTAATGATAGACGTCGGATATTAAAATAACTTTGACTTTTATTTTAAAAATCTATAAAGTAATGCAAACGGATGATGGTGAAGAATTGACGATGTAAAACGTTTTACACTGACAGTGTATAGTAATTAATCTCTCTCTCTCTCTCTCTCTCTCTCTCTCTCTCTCTCTCTCTCTCTCTCTCTCTCTCTCTCTCTCTCTCTCTCTCTCTCTCTCTCTCTCTCTCTCTCTCTCTCTCTCTCTCTCTCTCTCTCTCTCTCTCTCTCTCTCTCTCTCTCTCTCTATATATATATATATATATATATATATATATATATTTTTTAATTCCTCCAATTTAAGAGAATTTTTATTTTTAAATAAAATAAATTTTTCAAAACTCTACCGCTTAAATCCTTTTATTCTTTTTCCTCCATCCTTCTATTTTTTCAAACCCTACCTTATCTTTTCTTTCAAACTCCTAAACAATGTCCGAAAGAAAATTTTGCTCAAAGTTATGGATAAGTTAGAAACAATGCAAACCTAAATTATTGTATAAAGATTCTCGACCTCATAAGAAGAATGTCATGGTATACTAAGAGACATCATAACTTATATTTTGACACTTGAACTTAATTTTTTAATTTTTGTAGTCAAATTATTATAAATTAGTTACTTTATGAATGATTTAATATCTTTTTCTAAGTATTTTAATTCCCTCTAAAAACTTTCTTAGAACTTTGATCCCTCTAAAATTTCTCTTACCAGTTATAGTTTCAATTTATTTACAAAAAAATCACGTTTTGTGATCCGAATGACTTTTCTTTTATGATAATCATTGTTAAAACTTTAAAATATAATTGATTTAATAATATATACTTTTTAACTTTTAGTTTAAAACTTTAATCTTTAATTTAAAGCTATAAATAACTTAGTCAAAATTAAATTATTAAATAAACAAATTATTAGCTAGTGATATTTTAATGTCATATTAACAATATTTATTAAAAAAGTCACTTCAAACATGCAACGTAAGCTTTCGTAAAAAAGACTGAAGTTAAAATTGATAATAATTTTTTTACTTAAATAAAAAAGTTTAAAGGAATTTAAAAAGAATTATAACTAAAATTGATAATGCATTAGTTCACATTACTATATTTAGGAAGAACATTATAATTCCACCACACAATCAATTACCACAAATTAAGGCTATTTGAGTTTGATATATATCCACCACCAACCAAATATTCTCCCTACGTAATTTATATTATAACGTTTATTATTACTATTTAATTAATTAATAAGATAATAAACCATTCATAAAAGAAAACTAGACATAGTAAATATTTAATATTATAGAGTCTAAAATAATATGTTGGTCGATGTATGTTAATGAGTTTTTGATTTTGATTTGTGATTTATTTTATCCGAGTTTTTTCTCATTTTTTATGTTGATTTTCTCTAAAGTCAAATTCTACAGAAAAATTCGCAGGTTTCCTGCAGATTTTTCTATCGATTCTATTTTTAGAGATTAAAATCAACACAAAAGTGAGATATGAAGACTCAAACAAAAGTAAATACAAAAATCAAAATAAAAAATTCTCTAACTTACAAATAACAAAAGACTATTTAAGTCTATTATAGAAGACCCACACTTACGCAAAAGTCAAATTTCATTAATTCACCACTAATTTAAGGAAAGCATTTGTTCTATAAATTTGAGAGGCAATTCAGTCCTTGCAATCAGAGAAAAATAAAACATAATAATAATATTATCATTGATCATATAGTATGGCAAAAACCATGATTGCTTCATTTGTTTTAGTTCTAATTATTGTTACTGTGGGAATTATGAGTGTTGTTGAAGGAGGAGGTAACCAAATGGAATATCCGTTACATTGTATGCATTTGTACAAGTTGTGTTATTATAAAAATGTTAAAGACAAATGTCAATTGTTCCATGATTTGTGTCCTCATGATATCAAACCCTCCCCATCTCCAACCCCTTCGATGATATGATCAAAGATCCAAGCTTGGTCCATGCAACTGTGTAGCTTTAGAAGCTTACACCATTTGGGTGAAGAAGACAACTTTGGAGCTCAAGATGCCGTAAGCTTGTGAAAGACCTATGTCTATGGTTATGGCTGAGCCATCAACTCACCCTAACTAGGATGTAGAGGATTTGGAAGACTCACTCGCCAAGATGAAGCAAGAGAGACATATATGGGAAGAGCGGATCCATGCTTTGAGCCGAAAGCATGAAGAGTTGCAACTTGAGTCTAAAGACAAGGATGCACTTATTGAGATTCTTGAAGATCGTGCAGTGAAGAGACAGAGAGAGCCAGAGGGTTTATCTTCCTCTAGCATGCCTCAGCCTTCTAGCGCTTGGAAGAAGATTGTTGATAAGCTTATCCTCTAGAAGGCTCAGATGAATACATTCTTTGAGTCCAAAATTTGACGCATCCGAAGGAAGTATGCACCCATATCCAGGTCATCTAATGCAGTTACTAGGGATCCTTAGGATGATGTTTTCCTTTTCTCTTGTATTTATACTTTGGTTTCTGAAAATGTACTAAATGTAATCCTTCCAATGTTATGAATAAAAAGAGATTTTATGGTCAATCAAAATGTTATTATTGTTATTATGTGAATATATATTTACAAATAGGACTTCATATGTTCCTTGAAATTAAAAACAATAAAAAACATTGCATTTCATGAATCATCTGCATAACAGGTTTTCTTTGATCAAAGAACATTCAAATTTAATGTCTCACACTCAAACTTCCAATTCCATGCCAAGTTCAAATCGGATTTCTCTTCATTCAAATCATAAATAAAGTGAAGCCTCGTGTATTTCTCATTATCTATCATAGCATGCTCTAGTTATTTAATTCTAGTTTTTGTCTCATTAACTCAGGGAAAAATGATCATGTATCTTCCTCTTTGCATCTTTTCCTTTCATATTACAAAATTAAACTAGTTAGTGTATGATAACCAAATGGTTCTTCTGTGTTATCAAAATATGCAGACACTGTCCTTTTCCCCTCACCCACACATCACAAATATCCTTTTTTACTCCAAAATTTTCACTAAACTGAATTTTAGTTATAAAATTATGGTAATCCCTCAATTGTACCCTGTAATTTTTTGACAAAATGTTCATCTTGTAGTACTTGAAGTCTCAAAAGATGTTTGGTTTTGCTAGTGAGATGGATGGTATATACAAACTCTTGAATGATGGTCATGCTTAACCTAATGGATCCCTCATTCAGACCAACACAAAAACTTTTCATACGCCACACCAAGCATCTTCACCGTCTAGTATCAATAATGTGTGTATTATCCATGTGCAGGTCATTTGGCCCTTTAGATTAGGCCATTTATTTCATGAAAGATTGTCGAGAATTCATGACAATAAAGCTGCTTGTGACATTTTCCGTTTTTCTAGACACAAGAAATTACCTTGTCATACTAGTGTTTTTAAAGCATCTTCATGTTTTGAATTGCATATTTTGATATTTGGGGACCCTTAGCTGTCAATTTAATTCATGGCCATAAATATTTTTTTATTATCTTTGATTACTTTAGCATGTATGTTTGGATCAAACTACTTAAATCCAATGTTGAAGTCTCCAAACATGTCCAAAACTTCATCACCCTCATTAAAAACCAATTCAAAACCTGTCCTAAATTCATAAAAACAAATAATGGCCAATAATTTCTAATTCCACATCCTTATATGACCAAAGGTATTATACATCAAAGATCTTGTGTAGAGTCTCCCCGATAAAATGAAAGAGTTGAAAGAAAACTTCAACATCTTATTAATATAGGAAGATCTTTACTTTACCAATCCAAACTTCCCAAATATTTTTGGTCTTATGCAGTATCATATGCCACTAATCAACACTCATTTACTAAATAACAAATCTCCTTACCAAATGCTACATAATTCCGTACCTGACATGAATTAAATCAAAGTATTTATCTCCCTCTGTTATGCCTCAACCTTCAAAATAATAGAACCAAACATTCTTGTAGAGTGATTAATTTCAAGAGTTGAAGATGCAAGAGTTTCGTTGCAAGAATTTGAACTTTCAAAAACAGAAGAAATTGTTTTTTCTCACAAAATCATACAAAATATGAATATGATTTGTTGATTCGTTACTTGAGAAATGATGACAAAAAAGACTTAAATGTGCATGAGATTAAGCACACAAAAATGATTGAAAAAGTCGGTTAGATTCGAATCAAGAGCATTTCATGATTTGAATCAAAGGCACAAGTGAAATGGAATAAAAGAAAAATAGAGTTTTGACTCATTTTTCAGTATATTTGAATCAAGTGGAAAGTGTGATTCAAATCAAATACCACATGATTAGAATCATGTGTTAAATTTGATTCGAATCATATAGGCTGAGCCAACTGAGAAAATATGGAAAAATAGCATGATTCAAACCAGGTGTAAAGTTTGATTTGAATCAATTGAGGAGGAGGTGGTCCAAAGTTTGATGATTCGAATCATGCATAAAATGTGATTTGATTCAAATTGTTTTGAAAATTTCTGGTTTGCCTTTGCCCAAAATGATTCGAATTAGGATTTGTGCTTGATTTGAATCAAACACCTAAACTCCCAAATTTTCAAGTTTTTTAAAAGACTTTGTGATTTTTATTTCCATCTAACTTGAATCAATAATGTATACGGCTCTTATTCCACTGACTCATGCAATTGATTAAAAGTATCATGATCAAGTTCAACATAACCAATGGTTCATGCATGCTAAAAACAAATAATTTCAAAACTTGATCCAGAGAGGTGAAATCATGAAGGAGACTCAATAATTGAAAATAAATCAAAATGAAAGAAATCAGACAACCAACAAATAACTGTATTAGGGTGCCCCCCCTTGAATGTATTAGTGATATGCAACTACATTCTCCCCCTTTTTGATGATTGACAAACTTTCTCTTAGAATTGAGTTGACTTTAAGTTTGATATGAAAAACACTTATGCTCCCCCTGAAACATTGCATACAAACCACAATATAAAACTCATAAAACAATTCTAGACTCATTACAAATCCCCCCCCCCCCCCCCCCCCCCCCTTTGACAACATCAAAAAGAGATATATCGAAATGCGTCTAAAAACCAAATAAACAACCACCAAAAAATAATTCCTAATAAACATATGAGCTAAACAACTAAGAAGTATATACAACAACAAAGATCTCATACCAAACACGAAGATAGACATTCCATAAGCAATAAAATGCAAATAAACATGAAACACCAACATTCAACATCAAACAATTAAGTGATCAAAACTTGTATGTCAAGGAATGCATTAACAATCCTAAATAATGCATGAATATGTATACAAATGCTCGAATACATATAATTAGCAACACATATTTAAAAGACTTAAATGTAAATAAGAACAACCAAAGACATAAGCTAGAGATGAGTGAGTAAGGTAAGGAGGAAATAAGTAAACCAACATGTAACTCTAGAACAAACACATATAATGAAATAAACTAAATACAAGAGTTATAAAGACATACCAATATAGTCGGTAAAAGCTATGATTTGCTACAAAATAGTGTTAGTGAAGACAAAATATATAGAAAATGAAACCAAACAAAATCTTCATTCTATTTAAGGCATGAAGAGTCTGAGACTCCTAAATCCCTACAAATCTTGTGGAAGGGATCCGATGACAATGACCTTGTAAAAATGTTAGCAAGCTGACTTTTAGTGTCAACGTATTCAAAAACAACATCCCTTTTTTCCACATGATGTCTAAGAAAATGATGTCATATCTCAATATGTTTGATCCATGAATGAAGTATCAGGTTCTAATTGAGCCTTATTGCACTAGTACTATCGCACTTAATCAGAACGCAACTAAGTTTTAAATTATAGTCTATAAATTGTTGCTTTAGCCCTAAGACTTGTGCATAACAACTACCAGCGGCTACATATCCAGCCTCAACGGTAGAAAGAGAAATTCTATGATGCTTCTTATTGTGGCAAGAAACTAATCTGCCTTCAAATAAGTGACAAGTACCACTAGTACTTGTCCTATTCGACTTGCATCCCATGAAATCAAAATCAGAAAAATCTACTAAGCTACGAGCACTACCTTTAGGATACCAAAGACCATGATGAGAGGTTTTGTTAATATACCTTAAAATACGTTTTACGATCTTAAAGTGGGAATCCTTAGGTGATGCTTGATATCTAGCACACATGCACACACTAAACATGATATCTGACTTACTTGTGGTTAAATAGAGTAAGGATCCGATTATACCTCTATACCTAGTTACGTAGAAATCCACGCCTCTGATCCGTTGTCGTACACAGGTAAAAAACGAGTAACTAAGAATGGTAGTTTACGAAAGCGACACTCGAGTATCGTTTCGTAAGGACTCTTGACAAATTAACCAAATAAGAAAAAAAAACAGGGGGATTTCGATTTTGATTTAGAATAAGTGATTATAAAAAGTGATTATGAAAAGTGATTATAAAAAGTGATTATGAAATAAGTTGATCTACCACTTTGGTTTCCTAACTTATCATTGGTTAATATAATTTTTATGCCCTAAGTGGATTCTAATCCCTTTTCGATTATAGTAACAATAACAAGCGCATTGATACTAATATATGATATGCGTTCCTAATTTTTGAATTAAGCAAACGGGTTAAGCACACGCGAATTAAGAAAATGTGATTATGGAACATATATCAATCAAAATTAATCAACACATATTCTATAGAACTTGAATAAATCATACAAGATATAGAACAAAATATTGAAAGGGAAAAGACATTTGACTGAAAATTAAGAAACTTCAAAGCATCGGCGAAAACTGATTATAACAGATCAACCTTGTGAACTTTAGTTCTCTATGAAATCGTCTAAGCAATATTGTATCTTCAAAATTCAGAATAGGATTGTTGTAGCAGTGAGAGACCTAATATAATAAAAGAGAAGTTCAGACCCTTATGGGATTCAACCCAAAAATTACAAAAATCGGTCAAAACTAACTATTATAATTAAGTCTAGAACTTCAATAAATTATTCGGACCTCTTTCACTCCAAATCTGCCTTTTACTTCAACGTGAAACTTGTAGCTCTTTATCTTAGCTTTCCAACGCATATTAGAATGCATTAATCCGACTCTTATAGCTCA
This sequence comes from Lathyrus oleraceus, assembly GCF_024323335.1. Lineage (NCBI taxonomy): Eukaryota > Viridiplantae > Streptophyta > Magnoliopsida > Fabales > Fabaceae > Lathyrus > Lathyrus oleraceus. The sequence goes on along the minus strand of NC_066582.1, from coordinate 487,652,351 downwards.
AGTTATGATCTGCATAGTAACAATGTATCAAATAACATTGAGGTACACACCATACTTCTATACCCATGGCCTCAGATTTGCAAACTACCTCTTTTGATATCTCTCAGAACTTGATCCAATGGATGATCTTTTGCAATTCTCCGATCTTGAGGTAGTTGGTTCGATGTCTTTTATTTATCATCTTCATGTAAGCTTTTCTATTTATCTCCCGTAATGCCCACGTCCTTTATTGAAGGTGGAGGATCCTCTATGGAACTTTCGTCATTGATCAACTTCTCTGTTATCAAACCTGAAATATCAAAACAAATGCATTTTCGATCTTTTAGGGCGAGGACTCATCATATGCAACATGAACACATTCTTCTACTGTAAAAATAGTATAATGCGAAAAGCGCTTAGCGCAAGGTAAATTTAATGAAAAATATTTTAATACAACAAAAACATTTCTTTGATGCAAATGAAAATTAGCTTTATTGCATATGAAAAATAAATTTGATGCATGTGAAAATAGTTTAATTTTACGATGCAGTGAAAACAATTAAAAGAAAATAATATAAATAAAATGCAACTACACAAAGATAAATAAGAATGAAACAATCATACCAATTACGATAATCTAGGACTAAATTTTTTGCACAAGTAACGTTAGCAAATAAGAACACTAACACAACAAAAAGAATATAATATGATCACAAAAATGATTGGGTACATCTTCCTTCACTTGTCTTTAGAATCCGTAAATATTCATGACAAATATGCCTAGTGTGACCATTATCTCCACAATAATGGCAAATAGCTTTAGATGAAATGCTTCTTCTATTTCTTTTAGTGATATGAGGGTTTTTCTTAAAAAACTTCTCTCTTTTACTCGAAGAACTAGAACAAGTACAAGATAGTGAAGTATCATTTGATAGTTGTCCCCTAAGAGTTTCAATTTCAAGTTTTAAAATTGGACACTCAAAACATTCCATAATTTCCATATTTTCAACTAAAGTATTTGAAACATTACAAGCTCATTCATTAGAGATGTATGCGCTTTCTTAAGATATTCTAAAGATCGACTAAGATAATTTATCTTCTCTTCAATTTTTAAAATCAACTCTCTTTGGAGAGAATTTTTCTTAAATGCTTTTATAGAATCTACATACATGTCATTGAATGCTTTCAACAACTCACTATAAGAATACTCATTATCGGAATCAGATTTATATACCTTTGAGGTTTCACCTTTCTTACGTGTCATCAAACAAAAGTTGGCACACTCATCATCTGAACACGAGCAAGAATCGGTGGAGGATCTCTCATCCTCTTCTTCCCACACGGTGTAGGCTCTACGACCTTTAGAGTTTTTTCCTTTTGTCTTGTAGAAATCATTGTCTTTACTTTTATGATGTTTGGTGAGGCTTGGACATGTGGTTCTATAGTGTCCCAATTTTCCACACTCGTAGCATGTGATATCATCATAATTTTTCTTGTATCCTTTTTTAGGTGGGTGAGTATTTATGAAATTTACCAGTCCTTTGTCGAAATGCTTAAGCTTATTTCTCTTTAGATATCTATTGTAGCGTCTGATAAATAAACTCATTTCTTCCTTCTTTTTTCGTTAGAGTTTTCACTTTCTTTCTTTGACTTCTTGCCTTTAGAAGATGAAGTTTTCAAAGAAAGATATCTTTTCTCTTCTTTACCTTTCTCTTTCCTTTTCGACCTTACTTCACTATCGGCAAGTCGCTTCAGCTCATAATATCCAAATTGCTAAGATCATTTAATTTTTTTTATAGCAGCAACCTTTGGTTGTTACTCCCTGCACATAGATTAAAATATTTTGTTTGTACAACCTTTGTTAGAAAAGGTTTTACCCAAGTTGCTTAGTTTGTTGATTAAATGGAGGAATCTAGTTTGTATGGAATTCACGTATTCTCTGAGTTTCATATGAAATAGTTCAAACTCCTCTGTAAACATATTGATATAAGCATCCTTGACGTCATCCGTTCCCTCATACATAGTTTGGAGAGCGTCCCAAATAACTTTAGCAATCGTATGATGTGAAATTGAGTAGAACACTTTCGTGCTTAAAGAAAAAATAAGTATGTTCCTCGCTTTCAAATCATATGAAGCCTTTTTTTGTTTCAACATCATTCCAATCTTTTGGATGTTTAACAAATTTGTCATCGTTCTTGGGAATAAATGGTCCCTCGGTGATGTCACACCATAAATATTTGTAAACTGATAATAAGTGTATATACATGTTTGCTCCTTTAGGATAATCATCTTTCGCCATATTCTCAAATTTTGGATGTCGATTAGACACAATAAAAAGACCAGCTATTGATTCCAATAGTTGGATGTGAATATGGAAGTAGAAAAACCATCTAGAGGATAGTGAATATACCCAAATAAAAATCAACTGCTTTTCCAAAAAGTTATCAGATAGTTTTCAAAAGATGCGAGCGGAAGGTTTGATGCAAAAATATAAAAATTATCCTATTCAAAATTTTGATCATGTTAACATTAAATCTCTTCACAAACACCAATGATGAATATGATAAAACATAAGGTGTTCAATTAATTCATTTGTATAATCCATGAGGTATATTTATACAACGATTCAATATAGTTAATTCTAACCTCAATTGTTTCTCATAATTTAATCACCAATTTAACTCAACAAGGTATCCAATTCTAAAAAAAGCTAATTCTTACGTAATAAATCTCTATCAATTGAATAAGCGATAAAATACGCTAGAATTGAAATACCTAGGAATGTAAATACTACAAAAGTTAAATACAAGAGTAAGAGAGATAGAGAGATGACACCGAGATTTATAGTGTTTCGACGTTCGTCCTCGCTTTGCCTACGTGTACTCTTCAACAATTTCCCATTGAAACCTGCATTATTCCTTTTTATTTGACAAATATTTGCAAGACTTCATACAATCACCAATCTACAATAATGTTGAAAAAAATTAAAATCTCCTATCTGGATCTTGACTTTTATATAGAGTTATGCCAAACTCTTCTATGCAATCTTTACTCGATTAACGCTTCTTGAATATTCTAATATCACCAATCTGCTCAAAGCCTTCATGTGTAGCAATGAACCCCTTGATCCTGCTTATTCCTTGAGCAATGAATTGTTAGAATATTTGAGAAGAACTCTGCCTTCTTCGTAGCCTTCCACACAGTCACTACCAAGGCAATTTGGAGAGAAGAACATACTTCTTTTCAATGGAATTTGTCAGCACCATTGACAATCACCTCAATCTTGAAAACAACCTAAAAATATCAACCAAACATTCAAGAACGACCAGTTTCAAGAGCGTGCATCCTTCAATTAATTATAAATCTCTCATTATCATGATCTGGATGAAATTGAATTTGAAGATGCAAAAGTTTCATTGCAAGAACTTGAACTTTCAAAAATAGAGGAAATTGATTTTTCTCACAGAATCATACAAAAAATGAATATGTTTGTTGATTCGTTACTTGAGATAATGACAAAAAGGTTTTAAATGTGCTTGAGATTAAGCAAATAAAATGGTTGAAAAAGTCGGTTAGATTCAAATCAAGAGCATTTCATGATTTGAATCAAATGAACAAGTGAAATGAAATAAAAGAAAAATAGAGTTTTGACCCATTTTTCATTTGATTTGAAATAAGTGGAAAGTGTGATTCGAATTACACACCCCTTAATTCGAATCATGTGTTAAATTGATTCAAATCAAAATGACTGAGCCAACTGAGAAAAGGTGAAAAAATTGCATGGTTCGAATCAGGTGTAAAGTCTCATTTGAATTTATTGAGGTAGAGGTGACCCAGAGTTTGATGATTTGAATCATGTGTCAAATGTGATTAGAATCAAATTGTTTTGAAAATTTGTGTTTTCCCTCTGTCCAAAATGATTCGAATAAGGATTTGTGCTTGATTCAAATCAAACACCCAAAATCCCAAATTTTCAAGTTTTTCATAAGACTTTGAGATTTTTCTTTTCATCTAACTTGAATCAATAACATGTATGACTCTTATTCCACTGACTCATGCAATTGGTTAAAATCATCATGATCAAGTTCAAACCTAACCAATGGTTTATGCATGCTAAAAACATATAATTTCAAAACTTGATCTAGAGAGGTGCAGTCATGAATGAAACTCAATAAATGAAAGTAAACCAAAATGAAAGCAATAATACAATCAACAAAATAACTGTATTGGGGTGCTCCCCTTGAATGGATTAGGGACATGCAACTACCCATATACTTACATATCATAATCATTAATCATTCACCAAATGCTCTATACTATTAGGAACAAGCCAGCCTCATTACACCTATAGGCAAGTAAATTGGAATATTGGAAACAAGCCATAAAAGTTAAGTTGGATGCTCTTGATAAAACTAGTACTTGGAAAGTTGTGGATCTTCTACCCAACATCAAACCTATAGGTCGCAGATGGGTTTACAAAATAAAACACAATTCACATGGGAGCATTGAGATATTCAAAGCAAGGTTAGTTGCTAAGGGATACAATTAGATTGAAGACCTAGATTATTTTTATACATTTCACCTGTTGCTAAATTAATCACAGTCATACGCTTCCTAGCTCTTGCATCCATTCGCTCTTGGAATTTACATCAACTAGATGTGAATAATGCATTCCTTCATGGAGAATTTCATGAAGATGTCTACATGACCATCCCACCATGAGTTACTTCATATAAACCAATAATGGTATGAGAAGTTAACTTCACTTCTCATTTGTCATAGTTACAAACAAGCTGAATCTGGCCACTTTCTCTTTGTCAAATCCATCAATTCAAATTTAATAATGCTTCTAGTTTATGTTGATGATGTATTACTAGCAGAGAACTCTATTTATAAATTTGCAGCTATCAAAGATATTTTACATCATGCCTTCAAAATCAAGGATCTAGGAACTTAAAAATATATTCTAGGCTTGGAAATTCCTCACTCTACAAAGGGATTTCCATTATGCCAAAGGAAGTATTATTTTGATCTTCTTGTAGACTCTAGTCATCTTTGATCCAAACCTACTTATACTGCTTCATAATAAAACTTTGCCAAGATGATGTTGAACCATTTGCTGAAATTCCATCATACATACGACTTATTGACAACTTATTTACCTGAATACCACCAGACCAGACATTTCCTATATCACACAACAACTTAGCTAATTCCTCTCCTAGCCATCAATCAATCATTACACTGCAACTTGTAGAGTGTTGAGATATCTCAAGTCATGTCCAAGCAAATGATTATTTTTCCCTCGCAATTCCAACATGCATCTCCTTGGTTTTTCTGATGGCGACTAGGAAGGATGTAAAGACACAAGGCATTCATCTCAGGCTCATGTATCTTCATTGGTCATTCCCTTATGTCGTGTCACACTAAGAAATAGTAAACATATTCTAGATTATCATCTGAAGCTGAATATAGAGCACTAGCTGCAGCAACATGTGAACTTTAATGGATCTTGTACCTTTTGTGTAATCTTTAAGTAAATTGTGCCAAACCTCTAGTTATATATTGTGATAACCATAGTGCTTTACATATTGTTGCGAATTTCGTATTCCATGAAAGAACCAAACACTTGGAAATTAATAGCCACATGGTACGAGAAAAGTTTCAAGCCGACATCATGAAGCTACTTCCAATCTCATCCAAAACTCAACTTGCCGACTTCTTCACCAAGTCTCTCTTTCCACAACCATTTACTTTTCTCATGTACAAGTTGAATTTGATCAATATCTATCAAGTTTAGAATTGAGGGGGCATATCAACCAATAAGAGAAATAATATAAAGTCAGTTCAAAAGTTAGTTAGCTTACACTACAAGTTTCTATACCATACATGTGGTACACACTTTCATATTCCGAGTTATCGCCTCCATGTATAAATAATGTAACTTTCAACTATTCAATGTGATAAGAAACTACTTTTCTCTCCATTATTTTCACCATTATTTAACTCTCTAATCATAATACATAACAACTTTATTTTTTTCTAAACATCTGAATAATTCATGTCTTAAAATATTAACTATATTTTTTTTTCAATGTGATGAATTGAATTTGATTATTATGTATTTTTATTCAAATTTAACCTTATAAAAAATTATTAATAAGTTTAATTTTATGAATTTGATTATTAAATTTAACCTTATGAATTTGATTATTATGTATTAAAAATTATTAATAAGTTTAATTTCGGTTAGGAAGTAGAAATAAAGGGTGAGGTAGTGGAGTCGTGTCTTGTTGCAGTGAGTGATACTTTTTATGCAACTGAGTTGGACGAATCAGTGTAGGATGAGTTCACTCTTAAAGTCGGTCTCACCATTTATTTACAAGAAAATAGAAAAAGAATAAAAAAAGAGTTTTTTTAATGTGTATTGTTTATTTGGGACAAACTCATTTGGTAACTAGTTAATAGAGATTTTTTAATCTTAACGCAACACAACAAATAAGCAACTAAATAAAGGTTTAGAGAACAACAAATGTAGTGAAGAGGAAAATGCATCCGAAAGGTAAGACGAGAGAATTGATTCCGAGTGATAGATGAGTGTAACAAACTTTATCAGTTAGAGCTACAACTTTAGTATGTTGTTCATGTCACTTTATTAGTTAATTTTATTTATATTCCTGTTGAGTAGTTTTATCTTCTCTTAGAGTAGTTTTGGTATACCCACATTTTGTGGAGAAGTTGTTTGAAGAACGTTTCCACCTTTATTGTTTATCGGTGAAGATTGTTATTCCCCAATATTACTAGAACGACTTTTGTATATCCATTATTGATATAATGGAAGGTTTTACATGGACATGGTCCCAAGGTTTTATTCTCTAAATTTGAGGGAAGTTTTCCACGTTAAAATGTTGGTATTCTTGCTATTTAATTTTTATGTTATTATTATTATTATTATTATTATTATTATTATTAATATTATTATTATTATGCTCTAGAATTGGTTATTCTGCTTGTCTGTTTAAATTTCAGAGGGTTGAGAAAGTATTTCACTTGAAAATATTCCGATTATTTGATTATTTTCCCAACAAAGTGGTATTGAGAGCTCTGATTGGCTTATTTTATGCATTTTAAATAGAGAAAAATCAAGAGTCTAATATGATTAAACTCAACTCTACTAATTATATACTTGAAAGACTCTTATGGAAGATATGTTATACAACAAAGATTTGTATGATTCTATTAAGGGGGAAAAAGGTAAGTCAAGTGATAAGTATGATGTTGAGTGGAAGAAGTTGAATAGGAAGACAATTGCTATAATCAAACAATTGTTGGACTTGATCAGGAAGCTAGTTAATATGAAATACAAGGATGGTGAGTCAAAGGCAGAGAATATGAGTGTGTTTCAGAATACTGTGAATCAGTTGACGGCTAATGATATTAAGTTAGATGATGAGTTACAAGCCTTATTACTGCTTAGTTTCTTGTCTGGTAACTGGGAATTTCTAGTTGTTCAACTCCAAATGGAAAATTGGTAATGTCAACGGTTAAAGATAGCATGCTTAATGAAGAAATTAAAAGAAAGGAACATGGTATGCTTGTTACTCCTAATCAGTTCAGAGCTCTAGTTACCGAGTCAAGGGGGAGAAGCAAAACCAAGTTATTTTATAAGTGTGATAAATCTAAGAAATGTGAAAAGTCAAGAAGCAAGTCAAGAACTAGAGAATAAATTATATGCTATAATTGTGGCATGGTGGGACACATAAAAATGAATCGCAGGTTTCTCAAAAGAGAATATTCGGGGGAAAATATGAAGGTAATGATAAGAAAAATGATAAAGACATGATAATAGTTGTACATGACATTGATGTCTACATTGTTTATCATGATAATTCCATAAAACTTGCATGTCAAGATTCAACTTAGATTATTTATTCAGGTGTATTTTACCATGTTACTCTTAGGCGTAATTTATTATCATCTTATACTATTGGTGATTTTGGAACAGTTAAAATGGGAAATTAGGGAGTTTGTGAAATTGTTGGTATGGGAGATGTTTGGGCTAAAAATTATTTAGGATGCAAGCCTAAATTCAAGAATGTGAGACATGTTCCTAATATTTGTCTTAACTTGATTTCGGTCAAACCCTTGGATATTGAAGGGTATCACACTTACTTTAGTAGTGGTGGCATATGTAAGATCACCAAATGTCCACTAGTAGTATAAAAGGAAAAAAGTCCCACAACTCTCTACAAGGTGCCTGTAAATTTATGCAAGAAGGAAGTGAATGCAGTTGAAGACACATCTAGTGATTTATGGCCTACACGCCTTGGCCATTTAAGTGAGAAAGGACTCAATACTATTGCAAACAAAAATTTTCCTCAGGTAAAAGATACTTCTATAAAAACATGCACTCATTATTTTTCTAGTAAGCAACATAGAGTTTCGTTTAATAGTAATGGTCCTCATAGGAGGCCAAATATTCTATATTTAGTTCACACTAATGTTTGCATGATGGATGTTAAATTTTCATGTGGTGCATCATATTTTGTTACATTTATTAATGACCAATCTAGAAAAGTGTGGGTTTTTGTTTTGAAATCTATAGACCAGGTACTCGGTGTTTTCAAGCACTTTCATGCAAGTGTTGAAAAAGAGATAGGAAGGAAGTTGGAATGTGTTAGAGCTGATAATGGTGGTAAATATAGAGGTCCATCTGAAGAGTATTGTAAATAGCATGGAAAATCTTGAGAAGACTATTCCATAAACACCTCAACAAAATGGAGTTATAGAGAGAATGAATCATACAGTTAATGACAAAATCAAGTAATATGCTTCCTCATGCAAAGTTATCAAAAGCCTTTTGGGGAGAAGCATTGAAAACTGCAATGGATTTGATCAATCTTTCTCCTTTTGTTCCACTTGACGATGATGTTCCAAATAGAGTATGGACAAGAAAAGATGTCTCTTATGGTTCTTGAGAGTGTTTGGTTGCAGGGCTTTTGTTCACATTCCAAGAGATGAAAAATTCAAGCTTGATAAAAGATCTAAATAGTGTGTGTTTGTAGGTTATGGTCATGAAGAGTTTAGCTATAGATTGTAGGACCCAATTGACAATAAATTTATAAGTTGTGATGTGATATTTCTTGAAGACCAAACTATTAAAAATTTGGATAAAACAGATAAGCAAAAATTGGATGGTAGAAGTTACAGTGATGTTGTGTCTAAACCTCGTAGTGGAAATTTTGTTGATTGGGGGGATGTACAAGTAGATAATGATAATGTAAAAAATGACTAAAAACCTTATGATGATGAACTAGTTAAAGAGGCACCTCTTGAGCCACCAGTGGAACCGAAGTTGAGAAGATCTACTAGAGAGTGTCAAGTTTCTTAGATATTTCCTCCACACGAATATGTGATGATTACTGATAGTGGAGAGCCAGAATACTATCAAGAGACCATTTAAAATATTAATAAAGAAAATAGGTTAAAGGCCATGTAATAAGAGATGATTTTCTTGCACGATAATCACATATTTGAGTTTGTGAAATTGCAAAAAGGTAGAAGAGAACTCAAGAATAAATGGGTATACAAGATAAAGCCTGAATTGAATAAATATCAACCGAGATAAAAAGCAAGATTGGTTGTGAATTGTTTTAATAAGAGAGAAGGTATTGAATTTGAAGAAGTTTTCTCACATGTGGTGAAGACGACATTTATTCAAGTTGGGCTGGGATTAGCAACTAGCTTGAATCTAAAGGTTGAATAGCTTGATGTTAAGACTGCTTTCCTTCATAGTGATTTATAGGAAGAGATCTATATGGAGAAACCTGAGGGTTTCAAAGTCAAAGGTAAATAAGATCTTGTTTTTAGATTAAATAAAAGTTTGTATGGCCTCAACAAGCTCTGCGACAATGGTACAAAAAGTTTGATTCTTTCATGAAAAGAAATGGTTATGGTAAAACTATTATTGATCATTGTGTGTTTTTAAAGAAATGAACTAATAGTGATTATATTATTCTCTTGTTATATGTTGATGACATGTTGATCTTTGGTTATGATACTAAGAAAATTCAAAGCTTAAAGAAAGAGTTAAGAAAATCCTTTGCAATAAAGGTCTTGGGTCCTGCACAAGACCATATTGCTCATGTTGTTGGTTTTGTTAGTCGGTTAATAATGATAAAGATCATTGGAAAGCAGTGAAGTGGATTCTTCCAAAGTGTGCTTATGCTTTGGGAGTGATGATCCTAGGTTAGACGGCTACACATATGCAGATATGGTCAGTGATGACTTTTACAGGGGAGCAGTGACTTTGAAATCAAGGTTACAAAAGTGTGTTGCTTTATCTACTAACGAGGCTGAGTATATTGCCGCAATTGAAGCGTCTAAAGAACTTTTATGAATGAAGAAACTCCTACAAGAGTTGGGTGTTGTGCAAGAGAAAATTATATTGTTCTTTGACCGCCATAGTGTTATTCATCTTGGTAATAACCCGATGTTTCGTTCCAGGTCAAAGCACATTGAGGTGTGGTATCATTGGATACATGATTCATTGAAGACGAAGTTGTTTTCACTTCCGAAGATCCATACTGACAAGAATAGTTTAGATATGATGACAACTACTTTGCTTATGACAAAGAGGATTAACGACAGAAAGAAGGCAGTCACGGTGGACAAATCCCTTCCCACTTAAGTCGTGAGGAGGAGATTTATAGGGTGGGTTCATTCTTAAAGTGAGAACCACCATTTATTTAGAAAAAAAATGAAGAGAAAAAGAATAAAAGGATAAAAAAGTTTTTTATGTGTATTGCTTATTTGGGGAAATTCTATTTGAACACTAGTTAAAAGGGATTTTTTAATCCTAAAGAAAGACAACAAATAAGTAACTAAATAAGGGTTTAGAGAAAAACATAAATAGAGAAGACGAAAAGGCACCAGAAAAGGCAGAAGATAAAATTGACTATGAGTGATATATGAGTGTAGAAAACATTATCTATTTGAGCTACAAATCTAGTATGTTGTTCATATCGCTAAGTTAATTTTATTTATATTCTTGTTGAGTAGTTTTGGCTTCTCTTAGAGTTGTTTCGGTATACCCATATTTTTTTGGAGGAGTTATTTGAAATGTGTTTCCCATCTTTATTGATTATCAGTGCATATTGTTATTCTCTAGTATTACTATGCAGACTTTGGTATACCTATTATTGATATAGTGGAAGGTTTTATAGACTAGGTCCTTTGATTTTTATTCTCTCACTTTGAGGGAAGTTTTCACGTTAAAAGTTTGGTGTTCTTGTTATTTAACTTTGTCTTCTTTTATTATTGTACTTTGGAATTGGTTCTGCTGATTGTTTATTTAAATTTTACAAGTTTGGGAAAGTTATCCGCTTGAAATAATTATGATTATTTTATTATTTTTCCAACAATCTGCAAGGTTAGCACTCAAATGTTGAAGTCAATGAGATAAATGAAGAGTAATGTGTGAGTGAGGTTGGATTTGAATACCATATATTACATGCTTTATCCTTATATATCAAACGCAGTTGAATTTGTTCGTGTGTGATGTGGCACTTTGTGAAAACCACCATCTGATTGAATAGAACAGTGATTGATGCATTGAATGTCCAAATTGCCTGCTTATAGCTCTACAAAGGTCTACCTGTTATGTGCATCTTTTAACCCAAGGTTTTTCTCTTGGTCCTTTTGTTATAGGCATTACGAATGGGCTGGAATAGTTGCCCCCTAAATTCTTAATACTATTTTATAAAATGAGGGCTTTCCATGTACATCTTTAGGTAGGATGTTAATAGAATTAAGTGAAGAGTCTTGATAGGACGCGATTAGAATTTTGAACGAATGCATTAAGTGGTTTTCTCTTGATTAGAAAATTTTCACAAGGAAGTCCTGACACGTGTTCATCTATTTGATGGTAATGATGTCCTCTTTATCCTAGGATATTCAAGTACTCTGAACAGTTCACAATGGGATCTCAAACATTGGTTGTGTGGTTTTCACTTTCTAGTGTGGTAGTTCGCCTTGTTCACCACTATAGAAATGCATATAATAATTTCTTGAGCTATTAGTCTCCTCTTTTTTGTAGCTTATGGATTTGAGAAATTCTTCTCCCTCTTAGTTTACAATTTCTTCCATTGCTGCCAACTTTCTTGCACATGTTTTCATCTCTGACTAGTTTGCGCCCATTCTTTCAGTGTGTGAGACTTCAATCTTGAATTTTTTTACTAAGGTTTTTGGAGAAGAAGGCCATGGACTTTGATCAAGGAATTTATTGTTGATGGTGGCTTAGACAATGCCTTAACGATGTTGGAACCTTCTAAAGATTGGGGGTGATTCCTACAAAAGAAGACAAGTGGACATGTAATAAATATGACAATTGTGTTGTTACCCTTCATGAATGCTTATTCTACTTGGTAGGTTTTTGTCTTCCTTTCAATGATTTTGATGTCAAAGTGCTTAATCATTTATTAATCTCCCTTTCACAATTGCATCTACTGAGTTAGGCCTATATCAAGGCCTTCCAATATTAATGTGAATATAAGAAGGGTGCACCGACCACGGTCGCAGAGTTTAAAGCTTCTATTTTTGAATAAGATTACACATTATTTTCGAGCAAGGTTAAATTCATCCTACAGAAGAAGTTATTAGATATGGCGTATCACACTAGTCGGGCGCCAACTAACAATTGGTGTTGCAAGGATGGGAAAAGTCTTCTTGCCTGGCCGTCTTCAAAAAGAGAAAAAGTGCTTCAAGAACGCGTCAATGCTCTCACAATTGAGCGTGATTGGTACCTAGAAGAGCTCAAAGGGGAGTTTATCTTGCTTGTCGGAATAAGGGCCATTGTAGAAACGTTTGGGTATCCCGATTCATTTGTCAAGAAGGACTAGTCACTTATGTAGGAGGTGAAGAAGAAGGATGAAGCTCTAGCCTTTGCACAAACAACATTGACAAAGCTTGAGAGTGCTCTTATTGAGGTAACCAAGGAAGTGTATTACTCCCTCTAGACGGTAGAGGAGATGAAGTCATTTTTAAGGGAGTCTCAAGAGATTGGAAGAATATCGAGGATGAACTTAGTGAGATGCGTCTTGAAAATATTTTCTTAGCTAATCAGTATGTGAAGGCAGTGGAATATGGTTTCACCACCGTGCATGTATCATTCGAGAACGTATTGCAGCAGGTGGAACATTTTTATCGTGGAATGCATATTTCATGAGAGAGAGTTTGTCCTAACTAGGACATGGTGAATGGGGAGAATATATTTGTTACGTAAGAGTCTGATGCATATTCCCTTGTTGTTTTTTTAAACATATATTTGAAGTGTTTTTAGCCAGTGTGACTTTAATTAATAAGTAAATTTTATGGTTCCTTCTTGGAAGTGTGTATTTTAATTTATGTTACTTACTATTAATTTTACTTTTTACGGAATTACTTTAAGTCTTCAGTTTGTTTCTCTGGGAGATAACCTGTTCTCCAAGGTCGTTCTTGATGTCTCATTTGACTCATCAAGGGATCATGCTCGCCCAAGGGTCGGTTCCTCATCCTTTCCCCTGGGTGAAAACATGGTTTGAGGTCGACTGGATGAAGAGTCACATCTCCTTTTGGAGTGGCTAGTTATCAAGAGGGGGTGGGCCGTTAATCTCCACTTTGTGATATGTTGGTGTTGTTTGTTTGATTGCACTAAGGGGTTTTGATTGCTTTAGTCATGTACCGACAATGTTTGTGACAACACCCTTATGGCGTAAATATAATATCGGCCTCGTGGATATCCTTTATAATCATAATGAAAACATTTTAGTAAAGTTTATTTATTCACTTAAATAAAATCATTACATCATGATGACATATTCCTTTTACATGTAATAAGAGGGAATTTAACCCAGGGTGTTGTTACTTCTTATTAGATATTGGGGCATAGGTAATGTGTGTGGTAGCCGACATGAAATTTCATATGGATTCCTCCTCCGCAGTTGTCAAGTTAAATTTTTAGTTTACCTAATTAGGGATTAACCACCATGTATTTTAGTTGCATGATGAGGCAGGCTAAGTTGGTCTCCATCGCCTTCACTTTGTCCTTCTTTTCATGGCGTTGTAAAGCCTTATGTATCCTTCATTCCTCAAATATGTAGACTCATTTTGTCACTGGCACATCGTGGACATTATGATACTTTAGTTTGAGATGGGTTGAGGAAGTAATTGTGTCTAGGATTGTTGCAAAAGGCCTATCCAAAATACATTTATAGAGGCTTCTGTAGGGAACCACCAGAAATTATAGGTAGACTGTCCTAGTGTCTCTCCCTTCTCCTAAGGTGACCATTATGTTGATGTATCCCCAAGAATGGGAGACAGTTCCATTGAAAGTCTGTAGGTCGTATTCCTCGTATGGACATAGTTTCTCCTTTTTCATCCCCAACTTTTCAAAAAGCTCTACGTACATGATGTAATAAGTGCTTCCACAGTCAACGAGGATCCTTACCACATTAAAATTGGCTATGGTAGCTGTTAAGACCATAGTAAAGATCTCATCAGGGATCCCACCCAATTTTTTCGATATCTCGAAATCTGAAGATATGTCTTTCTGGCTTTCGGTGTAAGTTGTTTCCTTTTCTTTGCTCACAGTCATCATTTAATTAATTCTTTGATTCCGTTGATGATCAGATACACTGGATTGATTGCTACGATACAATTGTTCTTTGAGTCCGATTCGGTGGATGGAGCTAACTTACAAGGTTAGCACTCTAACGCTCAAGTTAGTGCAAAAACTAAATAATAAAATTTCAAATGGAAGTGAAAAGTATTTGAAAATGGCACACTAAATCTCCTTTTATAAGGGAGTCTGTTTCTAACTGAAATGTGAAAGAAGGATGTGAGATGCGAACAATTGTAAGATGAATCTGATGACTTTTATCAATGGGAGTCACGAGTAGTTATTTAGATTATCTTTAAGATTTGTTTGAGAGTTTTAAAGGAATGGAAATGAGGACTTTAAAAACCACTTTTTTTTTAAATATAGAAATTTTTTAAAACATTTTTTAAATAATTTTTTTAATAAATTAATATAAAAATGTTTATTATTAATATATTTTAGTTTTTGAAATACTATAACAACATTAATTAAATTTGAGCAATTTTTCTAAACCCTTCAAAATCCTTCGTAACCCTTCCTCCAATACAATTTTTCTAAACCCTTCAAAACCCTCGTAACCCTCGTAAACCCTTAAAAGTAAATCACAAAAATCCTCTTCACCTAAATTATTCTTCTTTTCACTCAATCTTTCCTGTTTTTCAAAATCCTCTGTTTCCTTTCCCTTCAAACTCTTAAAAAAAGTCTTAATGTCATTGTATGCAATGCCCCATTGGTATTAGGCTTAATATCTTTTTTCTTCTTCATATATCTTAATTTTGAGGTTCATTTTGTCCATTTACTTAAAAAAAAGTTTATATTAATTTTTTAACTCATAAAAATCTATTGCGTTAACCTTTTTTGTCAAATTAGTGACGAAAAAATTCAAAAATCCATCACCAAATTTATCGTTAATTTGACGAAAATAATTAACATGATAGAATAATTAAGAGATCCTTATGCATCTTTTTAAGTTAAGAGACAAAAATAAATTTTAAAATTAAAATACGAGACTATATATATATATATATATATATATATATATATTATATATATATATATATATATATATATATATATATATATATATATATATATATATATATATATATATTCCACACACACAAAATAAATATTTAAATATCAATTTAATGCTTGGCCACAATATCTGATCATGGAAAGGTTTGAGCTGGGGTGGGTTGGATATAACATTCTGGCATAGGATAAAAGATTTTCTCATTATCGATTTAGCACAACTTATACAAATTAATGATCGATCTTTATCAAGCCGTCTTAATGCAAATTTCTTTTATTTCAATTGGAAACCTGAATAAACAATAATGACAAATTCTACTATCCAGTTTAAAATATGTTGAGCTTGTTCAGTTTTGTTCTAAAAGGATAGGAATTCATTATTATAAAGAAAAGGAAAGGATAACGAGTATTTCGGTTATCGGTTAAAAATTTAAAATGGTAAGTTGAAAAGATTAAAAATATATATTTTATGGATTCAATATGTGAAAATACAAATGATCAATTTTTTAAATAATATTATATCTATTTAATGAACTGAACATAATATATTTTCTTTATTTAAAGATTTTAACAAGTACTTCTAAGACACTGATTAGCATGAACCTAAAGAAAATTAAGAATGAATTTAATTGAAATACACTGACAGTGTAAAAGAATTTTATACTGTCAGTTAATCATAGACGTTGGATATTAAAATAAATTTGACTTTTATTTTAAAATTATATAAAATAATGCAAACGGATGATGGTGATGAATCGACTATATAAATCTTTTTACTCTGACATTGCATAATAATTAATTTCATTAAAAATATATTAAAATTTAATGTTAATTATATTTAAGGGAGTTCTTCAAATCATTTTTGACATGTTTTTTTTTAATTCACTTGGAGCTTTATAACTAAATACATCTTTATAACTTAAAGTTTTATAATTTTTTATGGTTAAATTAAGATAAAAAGATTTTATCTACACATATTTCACTATTAAATATGATCCTTGTCAAAAAAATCACAATTATAATGAAGTTAATTTTAACTTCTCACGCAAGGCCTCAAATTTTTTGAGACGGCTACATACATACGAGTTTTAAAAATTAAAATGTAAATAGATTAAAATTAGTAACATGTATAAGTTTCAATTTTTACTGAAATTTTACTTTAAACCAAAAAATATAAAAAACGAGACTGTCCCATAAAAGTTCCTTTATAGTTAGCAAAATAAATCAACAAAATCGATGGCTAGTTTTTTATTAAAGGACAAAAAAAAACAAAGTTTTTATTAGAAAAGAATTAATAAATTAAAATATAATGGTGTTAAATAGTTTAATTTGATAACTATTTTTAACGGTTTGATTTTGAACAAATTAAAACGCGTCGAATGATATATATATATATATATATATATATATATATATATAATATATATATATATAATATATTATATATATATATATATATATATATATATATATATATATATATATATATATATATTATATATATATATATATATATATATATATATATATATATATATATATATATATATATATATATATATAAAAGAAAGAGCAACAAAAGCATCAAGAGTGCAGAACGCGATTTTCAAATGATCAAGCACCGGGTACAAGAGGTAATAAGGTATTTCCTAAAAACTAGAAAAAGCATAAAATAAAATTTAAAAAATTAAATAAAAGACTATAAAACACAACAAATAGAAAGTATAATCTTCAAGAAACTGTCTAACAAAGAAACAGACTAACCTCACTATCACTGCACCACAAAGGAAAAGACTAGCACCCATAACCACTATCAACAAAATAAAATCCTCTAAAAACTAACAATAACACTTTGCCCCAAGCACTACGCCAAATAAGGGAAAAGAGGGCGCTTATTTTGGCCTATAACAGCGCTTTTAAGCGCCCTCTAATCTGGCGCTGGCATAGGTAAAGACAGCGCTTTGTTTTCCTGGAGAAAGCGCTGTCTAAAGGCCCACATTATAGTGCGCTTTATGAAAAAAGCGCCCTCTGGAGTGGTCCATAAAGGGACACCTTAGAGGGCGCTTTCTGGAAAAAGCGCCCTCTAAAGTTGTCAATGTAAAGTGTTTAGAGGGCGCTTTCTGGAAAAAGCGCCCTCTAAAGTTGTCAATGTAAAGTGTTTAGAGGGCGCTTATTTTTTTAAAATAACTAACACTTTAGAGGGCGCTTTCTGCAGAAAGCGCCCTCTAAAGTTGTCAATGTAAAGTGTTTAGAGGGCGCTTTCTGGACAAAGCGCCCTCTAAAGTGTTAGTTATTTTAAAAAAATTTGTTTGAAAAACAGTGGATATTTAATTGGTAACCTGTTCGCATGCTGCAAAAGTGTAAAATTCATATTGATTTCATCCTTTAATCCAATGTTATACACCATTAATCCATTGATATATACAACATGAATCCATTTATATACAACATTAATCCTCCATATATACAACATTAATATATGATTCTTTGATCAACAATATACAACAACATATTCATGATTTAGTAAAAGTACAACAACAATATACAACATATATACAACAACAGCATACAACAACAACATTCCATACATATATGTACAACAATATACAACCTAGCTATATGATTCTTTGATCAACAATGAATTGACACAATTCATCCTTCATTTCATCCAAATGAGCTCTTGAGTAAGATTTGTATTCCTCAAAGTACTACAATTAAGAGAATAAAACATATTCATGATTTAGTAACAAATTAGATTAGTTATCCGATAATATTAAAATAAACCCTAAGTTATTATTCCATACCATTTTTGGGATGTCTATACGATTCAATGCAATGATATCTCTCATAAATCTCAATACAAAAAATCCGCAATCGACCGAATTATTTTGCTGAGGACACTACACAGAAAAACAAACAATATATATATAGTTAATTTCTTACAAACACTATTATAAGCAAAAAAACAAACACTATTATAAGCAAAAATAAGATACTTAATATATACCTGAACTCTGACCCAGGTAATGTCCTTCATAATGCGGTAATTCTTTTTCGATCTAAATTTTATTATTGCCCTAACAAAATAAAAACGTATATTGAGATCAATCTGACAGACATAATTAAATATAGAAATACACACGAATATTTAGGGGAATTTCACTTACGTGTCAACCGTCTTCTTCAAACCCGGATATTTACTCCAATCACCCGATAACGAATCGAGATAATACACTATTAGTCTCGAAAGATCCATAGCAACCAACACCCAGTGGCCACTGTAAAATAAAACAAAAATTTAGATGAATGAAAATTTTCTACGTAAAAGATATACATAGATTAGAATGAAATTATTAGAAAGAAAATCTAACCCGTTGCCAGAATTAAACGGTAAAAAATACAAACTGCGTGTAGTATTATCGCCGGCCGCCATGAATCTATCGACTAGATCATTCTTTACGGATGTTGGATTTTTCGATATTAACGTTGCGTTGACACGGGAAGCAGCAATAAAATTGAAACGGTTACACAATTCAGTTCCCCGCATCAATTTGTCATACATATACCTTAAATAGAAACATAATAAATATTAGACTACTCATTGAAATGTGTAAATAAATTGTTCAACTAAGTAAATTACAGATTGATCGGAGTACCATATGTATGTATGAATGATAGCGATGCCCAATTCGTCGTGCTCAAAAAGTTGTTGCATGTCCTCCTTTCCAATTATTTCGAAATGAGCTTTTCCGAAAACACCTTCATCAAAATCTATACTACGAATGGACCTGTCCATAATATCGGACTCTTCCACCATTTTCTCAAGACGCATCATAATTTGAGATTTTGTCCCGGCCGTCGTTGGAATATCCTTCGTTGGAATATCCTTCGTTGGAATATCCTTCGTTGGAATATCCTTACCATCGCTTTTCAACTTTCGACCGGGAACCTAAAAATTCATATAAAATAAATCATTACTTTTTGTGATGCAAAAGAATCGTTGTGTATATAATTCAATGGGTATATATATTTGTACCTCTTTTTGAGATGCAACCGACTCGATGCGTCTTGAAATCCCTTTACCAGCTTTAGGGGTGGGTCTTGTAGGAGTCTAACATTACCATGTAATAAGGATTGATTAAATATCATAATTGTAGCTGAATTGAAATGTGAATTCTAAATATTCATAATCATTTAGAACATATATACCTCGGCATCAGGGAAAATTAGATCTGACGGCCAACCAACAAAGGATCCGACTGCATCTCGCATCAACGTTGTCTCTGAAACAACGTCGGGTAATGGTAGACGGGCGTCCGTATCTAATACGAGGTCAACCGAAACTTTCATAAATCCCACCGGGAGGGGATTATGGTGAAGTAATTCACCCGAAGTATTGTGCACTTTTCCCTTGCCAACCATGCGATAAGTTGGTGACGATAGATACAGCTGACAAGGTGAAATGCCCTAAACCAATAATAAATGTTATTGTTAACTTGTATATGTGTCAAGTAAAAAAGTGCTATTTTAATTTCATAATAACATATATAATTACCTCGGGAAATTTCGGTTGATGATTGATACTAGCTCGGTCACTAGTATCTTTTGCCTCGGAAGCGCACCTTTCCTCTCTATACCTTGCATTCTCGTTTTGCAGTTGGAGTACTTGTGCCCTTAACTCCGCCAAGGTCTCCATCACCTCTTTGTTGGTAGGATTTTTTATTTTTGTTTTTTTATAAAATGACGACGGAGTCACACCAAAACCCTTACCCCTCACACGACCGGAATACTCAGGAACATTTAGTACTCGACTAAGTACGCTCCTACAATCCTGGACCTCGGTTGAAGGTACGGTTTGGGATAAAGTCTCCTGAAATATTATTAGAGGAGATTAAAAATGAATTATATGTCTAACAAAATTTTCGATATAATTAAAGAAATAATGTTACATATACTTACACATTCGTCATAAACATTTTGGACCGCTTCAACGACAGCCCCATCCTTCCCAACCCGAGCAGCCTTCCATAATACGTGGTCCGGAAGAGATGTTGCGTCACTTTTCTCCTCGGCTAGCTACATATTGAATTAGATTATAAGATCATCAATTATAACATATTGTGACAATGTATAAGCTCATAGCATTTGAATATACTCACAATTCTTTGTTGTAACCGTGCATAACCCGTACGCCCTTTTTTGTACGGATACGCGGGTTTTGATGCCCTTTTCCTATTTATGTCGCTTACTTCCTGGATAAAAAAGTTTAAGGCATATTAGAACCAAGTAACTTAACAATTGTATAATACCATAATTAATAGACATTACATGGAATTTTTCGTTTCTTCGTTTGGCGACAAAGTTATCCCATTCATCGGCTGAAATAATCTCGGCATACTTCATTGGCCGTTCTCCTTCAACAAATTTTCCTTCCTCATCCTTGAGAAATTTGTTGCACAAAAAGGATCGAAATCCTCGGAGTCTTTTTCCGGCCAATTGAATACAATATTTTTGCCGGCTTTCATCGATGTGAAAGGATCTCTAAAAAACATACAAATGGAGTGTGTTATTATAAAGTAATATTATAACAATATATGGTTAACAAATAGTCAACAAAAAAAACATATAACAATATATGGTAAGTACCTGTATCTCCGACCATATTTTTTCCTTGCCAACCTTCAAGTCCGGACTTCTCCAATTATCACATGTAATCGGAATATGTTGGCGAACAAGGAAACCAATGTAACTTGCCAACATTGAACCGTTAGGCTCAATTAGTTGGTCTTCAGCACTCCAATGTACTTCAAATTTTACACCCTTGTCTCTTGCACGAATGATTGACTTCATAACAGTCAATCCTCGTTTGATTTCTTTTTCAACATTATTACGTGATTCATTCGCGGCATGGGTATCGTCTTGGTTAGCCATTTTATCTGTAATATAGAAATGATTCAATAAGACCCAAGTAAGACAATGATTCAATACGTGAACACATTTACTGCATGCACAAACTTACTGCATACACATTTACTCACACACACCTACTGCATGCAAAAGACCAATGCAAACTTATGGTGTTTGGAACATGAACAAACTTGCATCCATAATCATCAAACTTCCAAGCACAAGCTCAAACACACTTCAAATATATCAGTTTTCAATCAGAAATAAAAAACTCAGTTTGCCCTAAACAACATTAATCAACATAATGCACAAAATGAAAAACTAAGTTTAGAAAATGCCCTAATCAAACACATGAAGAAAGTGAACGGTAACGATGGAGAAGAGAAATACCTTAAAGGTGACGGTAACGATGGAGAAGAAAGTGAACAGTGACGGTGGAAGAGGTTAACGCAGTGAACGTGAACGGTGAGGGAGGGAGAACGAACGGCGACGATGACGGTGAGGGAGGGAGAACGAACGGAGGACGAGAGTAATTGCAGTAGAGAGTAATCGCAGTTGAGAGAAAACCCAGTTACGTAAACGAAATAGCTTATAGAGAGGGAAAATAAAGAGACATGCAGTATATGTTATAATTTTAATGTTTACTAAAGGGGACCTTAGAGGGCGCTTTTTTTAAAAAAGCGCCCTCTAAAGGGGGCCTAAGAGGGCGCTTCTGAAAGCGCTCTCTAAGGCTTTCCAAAAGCGCCTTCTAAACTGGAAATGTACATGGACTTAGAGAGCGCTTTTTCAAAAGCGCCCTCTAAGGGTAACCTTAGAGGGCGCTTTCACAAAAGCGCCCTCTATTGTTGTCCCTCCATTTTTTTTTTGGCTTCACTTTAGAGGGCGCTTAGTTACAAAAGCGCCCTCTTAAGGGGGCCTAAGAGGGCGCTTCTAAAAGCGCTCTCTAAGGCTTTCCAAAAGCGCCTTATAAACTGGAAATGTACATGGACATAGAGAGCGCTTTTTTAGAAGCGCCCTCTAAGGTTACCCTTAGAGGGCGCTTTCAATAAAGCGTCCTCTAAGGTTACCCTTAGAGGGCGCTTTCAATAAAGCGTCCTCTATTGGTGTCCCTCCATTTCCTCATTATTTTTTCGCTTCACTTTAGAGTGCGCTTTGTTACAAAAGCGCCCTCTAAAGTGCGCTGTCTATTCCAATAGTATGCTCCTTATTTTTTCTCTTTACTTTAGAGTGCGCTTTTGTAATAAAGCGCCCTCTAAGGGGCGCTGTCTATTCCAGTTTTTGGCGTAGTGAAGAATTGGTTCAAAACCTCTCAACTCCCTATTAGCTCAAACAAATAAGAGAGTTTTGAAGTTAATTAGAAAAAAATACCTACTAAGATGCCATTTACAAATAGAAAAAAAAATGATCTTGTCTTCCTAATCCTTCATGTTTATAGGCGTATCTGAAAAATAATATCAATTTTAGATTTTTAGATAGACCATACTACCTAATGTTGAATCATAATGAGACCATCTCTAATTCTAGACAACATTCTTAATGATACAAAAACAAAACCTCAAAAAGACTTGGAAGATTCTTATGAAGGTCAAAAGATCACCCAAACAACCTAAATATCCTATATAACAACCTTGACACCCACTTCACATGCAGCAAATATGTAATAGGCGGACTGTAAAGGCCAACAAAACAAGCCACGAGAAACACCTCTAGGCTCAAGTAAGACATGACACTTAAACAAATTCTCTTTTGTATCAAATTCACTCTATTTGTCAAGATAAAACAATCACTTTAGTGGGGGCCCAAATAACCTAAATTAAGAATAAATCATATCCACTATATTCGTAGAAGTAACAACCCCGAGATTGGCATCAAGGAGGGAACTATAAGCCGAAGCAACAAATCTAATACCTTATTTCCCATGCCACCACCACCAATAGTCACTATCCAGAAAGAAAATAATTCTATAAATTACCTGAAGAAGATTAGCAACCACTCTTGTTCCAAGACAAAAAAGGTTCTCCTCCAATAGAGATCCTAAACAAGAGTCTCTTTCTCCATACTACCAACCTCTCTCACTTTCCAATCTTGTTGGTTGGAGATAAGGTAGATTCTAGAGAAACTAACATCAAAAGTGATTTCCCCACCCACTTGTCATCCCGAAAGAAGGTAAGAAGGTCCGTTCTTACCTTCTTCGTAAACTCTTCATAAACCAATCAAAAAAAGAACTAACTTTAGAACCTATAAGGGAAATCCTTTTCCACCAGGAAGAAAAAGTATGAAAATTAGAAGACTTTTCCCCTTGAAGGAGGAGAAAATATAATCCATATATCCAGTGAAAAGAATATCACGCCACAAGCAAGACGAATCAGAGATCAACCTCCAATAATATTCACCTAGTAGAGTTAAATCAACCAGGCGAAGGTCCCAAACACCCAAGCCATATGTCTGTTTAGGCTTAAAAACATCAAACTATTTAGCCCAAGGAACATTAGCTTTTCCTTTCACCCCACCCCATAAGAATCTTTTTGGATCCTGATCATCCTCTTCCACACCTTGACAATTTTTTTTAGAAAATGATAAGAATAAAATAGAGATTGAATTAAGAACTTAATTGAGGAGAATCACCTCCATCCATGTTGTAATATAAATGTATCCACGAGAGCAAACACCTATTGATAAGACTAATTGAAGGCTCTTAAGTGGTCTCAATATGATGCCTAGCTACCATCGAAATACCAAGTTACTTGAAAGGAATGGTATCATGTTTATAATGAAGAAACCCACATCTAAATCCTTAAACATTAGGTCAACATTAACCCCCAATAAGGTTTCTCTTACAAAAATTGACATGAAGCCTATAAGCAAGCTCAAACCCTGAAGGAGAGCCTAAATAAGCCATATATTCTTATCCAAAGCTTTCGTATCAAGATAAAAGTATCATTTACATAACGAAGATGATATATCACCATGTCTAAGGATCCTACCTAAAACTAGAAAAAGCTTCAACTTTACAGTCCTATAAACAAATTGTTGAGCCATTCTGTCACAAGTAGAAATAGGAACAAAGCTAAAGGATATCATTG
This sequence comes from Lathyrus oleraceus, assembly GCF_024323335.1. Taxonomy (NCBI): domain Eukaryota; kingdom Viridiplantae; phylum Streptophyta; class Magnoliopsida; order Fabales; family Fabaceae; genus Lathyrus; species Lathyrus oleraceus. The sequence continues at coordinate 487,627,715 of NC_066582.1, read as the reverse complement.
CTTCAACCCCTTATTAATACTTATCTCATGAGTTAGACAAATGTTAACCAATGCCATAATATGACCATAAAACACATAATCTCCACTTGTCATTAAAACCAAACTTGAGAAGTATATAATCCAGAAATCTCCAACTAACTTAATTATAAGCCTTTTCAAAATCTACCTTGAAAATATATCAATATTTCTTGTTTTTCTTATCCAAATCAACAAAATCATTCACAAGAACCACCCCCATCAACCAAAATCCTTATTTTAAGGAAGGAATGTTGATTAGGAGAAATATGATTATCCATTACCTTGGCTAAACTTGCTACTAAAAATTTCCCCACAAGCTTGTAAATGGATCCTACTAGAGAGATGGGGCGGGAGTTCCCCAAATGAGAAGGGGGCTCAACCTTAGGAATCAAAGTAACAAAGTAAGGGGAGAAGGTGCAAGGAAGAGTTTCCAGTAATAAATTTGGCTAAATATAACTATAGGATAGTCCATAGGAAATGATATAATCTCCTAAGAAAATAGAAATTAAAACCAGTATGGGCATGAATCTTGTTCCCACTACACTAAGAGACTCACATATCAACTTTAGTATGAAGAAATGGATAATATAGGAAAACATATCACCCATTAAAAGAGAACAAAAAACAAGTTTATCCAAATGGGGACGCTCAGCTAGAGTTTCCCAAAAGTGTTAGAAAAAGTAACTCATCACCTCTTGCTAATCTTAGACACTCCTCATAACAAATCATCACCCAACACGACACAACAAGATGACTCATACTCTTACTTTTAAAATTGACATGAAAAAAACTAGTATTTACATTACCTTCCTTAAGCCACTTGGCCTTGGGCATGTTGGAACATTTAAGAATATCACCGTACTTGAAATATAGCATCATTTTAAGATTTTCAAATAGACCACACTACCGAATTCCAAATTTTAATGAGTCTCCCTAAAAAACTAGAGAAATCGCACTAACAATAAAAAACCATTGGAGAATCTCTAGGAAAGATAACAATTTATATAATCCACCTAAAAAATTATACCACAACCATCTTATAGGTAACAAACAAGTGAGAGATCAAGTCCAAAGACCCATAACACAAACCATAGGAAACACTACAATGGTCAAGTAAGTCACGATACTTAAAAATTATATATATTATGGATATTATCTATGATGAGTTTCCAAAATAAAACAATCACTTTAAAAGGGGTCCAAGTAAACCAAATTAAGGGTAGAATCTAATCCACTTCACTCCTTGAGGTCACAACACCAAGAATTAGCATTAAGGACAACATTGTAAGCTAATGCAACTAAGTAAACACCTTATTTCCCATGTCCCACAACCAATTATCACAATATTGGGAGAAGATAATTTCTTGAATTTCTAGAGCAAGATTATTAGCCAACTCCTATTTCTAGAAGAAGAAGAAAAGGATACTACTCCACAAGAGATCCCAATCTAAACTCCTCTCCTTCTAACAACTAATATTTTCCACTTTCTAGTCATTCTAAGAGGGATTTTCCCAACTCATGGTTCATCCCAAAAATAAGTGATAATGTCTACCCCACGTTCCTTCATAAGTTATCCACAAACAAACCAGAATAAGCATTGATGTTATAACCTAGAAGAGAGACTCATTTCCACCAGGTAGAAGAAGTAAGAAAATAAGATGACCTCCCCCATTGAAGGAGGTAACAACCCAATCCCCATATTTAGCGGAAATAGCATCACACTATGAGCCATATGCATAAAAGATCATGCTCCAACTTATTTACTTTGTAGTTTTAGATTAACCAAACGAAATTTCCAAACACGCAGGCCCCCAATCCATTTAGGTTTACAAATACATACCATTTAATCCAAGAAATCTTAGTTCCTACTTTCTCCCCACCCCTAACAAGAACATTTTTTTCGATCCTGATTATCCTCTTTCATACCTTGGTAAGAATTTTAAAAAAGGACAACAGGAAAAATAGGATTGAACTAAGGATCAAATTGAAGGAAATATGATAATATATATCCCAAGTGGTCTTAAGACGAGGATTAGCTCCTACTGGAAAACCATAACACTTAAAAGGAAGGGTTACTCTTAGTAAAATTGAGAAGGAGCCAGAGGCATGTTCAAACCTCTGGAGGATACCCTTAATAAACCAAATATTTTAATCAAAGCTTCTATCAAGATAAACGCAACACTCGCATACTATATATGAGAGATCACGAAGTCCAAGGATCCCACCCTAAAACTAAAAAAATAACTCCAATTCTACTGCCATATTTAACAACCCACAAACAGAAATAAGATTAGAGCTAAAAGATCTCCTTATTTTAAACTCTCTCATCCCCATTTGAATACTTATTTTTTCTTGAGTTGGACTTTTGAACAGGAGAACAAGATTCTCTAAAAACACAAAAGCAAGCATTTGGCACACCACTTGTCGTTAAAAACAAACTTGACAAGCATATTGTCCAAGAAACTCCAAATAAATGAATCATACTTATTTTCAAAATCTACTTAGAATTTAAGGATATTTTTAATGGTTTTCATTGCCAATTCAACCAACTCATTCACCACAATCTCCCCCTAACCAAAAGCTCCCTTTAAACAAAGCAAATTGGTTAGAAAAAAAAAGCTTTTCCATTACCATGGCTAACCTGCCCACCAGAACTTCTGCCATAAGCTTGTATATAGATGTAACGATTGAGATTGTTGGTAGAAACTGTGACTCAACCATAGGAATCTAAGTACTAAAAATAGGAGGAAAAGTGTTAATATAGCATAATGTATATTACTTTTAAATTGTACATGTGTACTTTCTGTTACAAGTTGTTACATATCAGTTATTAACCTATCAGTTATTTCCCAATGTATATATACTGGTTGTTATAGCCTTGTAATAACTACTCAATGAATAATAGCTTTACACCTCATTTTGTTATCTTTTTCCTTTCCTTATCCTGTTTGTTATCTCTCTTTCTTTTTTGTTTCATGTGCCACTTCTGTACTAATAACATGGTATGAAAGATTTCAAAGCTCTGGTAGCCATTGATTTCCTTCTTCCCTTTCCTGTTTTTCTCATCATTCTGCAGTCATTTTCCAACTCCCTCTATTGCAGAATCGATATCTTCCAAGAACACCATTTGATTCTTGACTTCCTTCTCCTAAATGGCTTACCAGAACTACCATGATTTCTCGACAAATTCCACAAATCCTTTCTATCTCCATCCTAATGAAAATCCGACACTCAATCTTGTGACTCAATTACTCGATGACAAGAACTATCACACTTGGTCAAGATCGATGCATATTGCATTGATTTCGAAGAACAAAGAGAAGCTCATCGATGGCTCCTTAACCAAACCTCTTGTAGCAGATCCTTTATACGCCCCATGGATTCGATGCAACACCATGGTACTTGCTTGGCCACACCGTTCCATCTCAAAAGCCATTGCCAAATCTGTCTTATGGATCGATAGCGTCGTTGGTGTTTGGAAGAACCTCCAAACTCTTTTTTTCTCACAGTGACCTATTTCGCATATTTGACATTCAAGAAGACCTTTACAAGCTGCGTCAAGGTAATCTTGATGTCTTAAATTACTTTACTCACTTAAAGGTTCTGTGGGATGAATTGGAAAATTATCACCCTGTTCTTACTTGTTCATGCGCTATACCTTGTTCTTGTGGTGTTATTGCTTCAATTCGGAAGTATCGTGAACAAGACTGTGTGATTCGCTTTCTAAAAGGATTAAATGAAAAATTTACACACTCTAAGTCATAAATTATGATGTTGAATCCCCTGCCATACATTGACAAATATTTTTCTATCGTTATTCAACAAGAACGAGAGATGCACAGTTCAGTTGCTGTTATGAATCCTACTGCTACTACTACTGAGGAAAGTGTGGCATTCCAAATCCAAACCAACTCATGAAATTCTTATGGAAAACCTAACTACTCAAAGAGCAAGACTCAAGGGTTTATTAGTGCTCGAGGTCATAATCGTGTATGCAGTCATTGTGGAAGAACAAATCATACTGTTGAGACTTGTTTCATGAAGCATGGTTATCCACCTGGATTTAAAGGGAAGAGTACATTTCAGAGTGCTGGCAATAGTGTACAATCAACTGCTGTAATTACCACTGCATCTGATACTTCTCCACAGGGCTCAACAACATTTTCTTTTGGATTCACTCAAGAGAAGTATAACAACATCATAGAACTACTTCAACATTCCAAACCTAACCCTCGAGCCAATTATATTTCCATTTCCCCTTTTGTCATGAATTCTCATTCCACCTACTTCAACATTTCATTTGGTAAAACTGCTTTTCATACATGTTTTAATATCATCCTTGTGCATGTTGATCTACCCGATGGTTCTCATATCACTGCATCCATGTCTGGAAATGTTATTGTCTCACCTTCTCTTACTTTACACAATGTCCTTTACATACCAAATTTTCATGTAAATCTTATCTCTATTGCTAAGCTTGTCAACAATAATAACTGTTTTATTCATTTCACTGCTGATACTTGTCAAATCATGCAGAATCTTTCCAAGGCAATGAATGGTACAACTAGGTTGCAACGAGGACTATATGGTCTTGACTCTCCACCTCAACCTTCAGCCTACAATTCCATTGCTAATGATGCTTGTAATCTTTGGCATTATAGATTAGGACACATTTCTGATATAGGTTTAAATACAATTGCAAAATTGTTTCCTTTTATTCCTTGTACAAAGAATAATAAACCTTGTGAATCTTGTCATTTTGGCAAACATAAAAAGTTGTCCTTTTCTCATAGTAATACTCAGTCTTGTGCCCCTTTTAAAATACTCCATGTTGATGTATGAGGCCCTTTCTCTACTATTTTTTTCTAGGACACAAATACTTTTTGACCTTGGTTGATGATTATAGTAGACACACTTGGGTTATATTTCTTAAAACAAAAGATCAAGTTAAAACCAGTCTTATGTAGTTTACAGCTTACCTTGAAAATCAGTTTAAATCATCCCTAAAATGTCTTGGAACAAATAATGGTACAGAATTTCTAACCTTATCTGAGTTTCTTTTGTCAAAAGGCATCACACACCAAAAATCCTGTGTTGAAACACCCCAACAAAATGGGGTGGTTGAAAGAAAGCACCAACACATTTTAAATGTTTCTAGAACCTTATATTTTCATTCCAATCTCCCATTAAACATGTGGAACTTTTGTATTCAGCATGCCATCCATTTAATAAATAGACTACCTTTTCCCTTTTTGAAAATTAAAATCCCTCATGAACTCTTATTCTCTCAGCCACCTTCCTTAATACATTTAAAAGTTTTTGGTTATTTATGCTTTGCCACAACCTTACAAGCTCACATAATAAAATTTGACCCTAGGGCCAAAAAATGTGTATTCCTTGGTTACAAGGATGCCACAAAAGCTTTTATCCTATATGATTTGCACAACCATACTACCTTTGTCTCTAGAAATGTTATCTTCTATTAAAACAATTTTCCATTCAAAAATAATCAGAATACCACAAATCAACATAAACAACATCAACCTAACCCACAATCTCATTTTTTTCTTGATGATATACCTATTATGCATCAAGAAACTGACACTCATGTTGGCCCTACTCAACCACATCCCCTTTATCCAATATACAATATCCTGAACTTATTACCTCCAGTAGTCACAGTCCTATCCATGATACTGAAATGTATAGTCTAGTGGATAATAACCAGTCTGCTCAGCCTTTTCACAACAGCTGTAACCCTATTTCTAGTATCCCTCCTACTGCTCTTGCTGATAACACCTTACCCCTCATACAATTCTTACCGATAACCCTAATCACATCCAACCTATGAGACAATCCAACAGAACCTCTCACCCTCCTAGTTACCTAGAAGATTATCACTGTTATTCTGCTATAAACAAATCTCATTCATTGCATTCAAATGTTTCTAACATTGCATATCTGTCATACCCCAATTTTGACCCTGAATCGCCAATTCAATGCATTCATCATAGCTATTGCATGTCTACATATCATACCATGCATTCCGTACCGCATAATGCCTAGAATATCAGTCGAAATATTTTTTTTGGAATTACAAGCGAACTGGTCAAGTTAATCGCCAGATGTGCGTCAAATCAGTAGACGAAATGTTTTAAAAATAAAGCTTGCAAACACCATTTTTATTAATCTACATTCCGCGTAGTTTAATCTGGTATGCTCGATTTATTTTTTCAGCTAATTTTTCGGCCACTTTTTGATCCACTCAAGCCTGTTTAACCGGTCAAAATTTATTTCAAGATTAAAAGAAACACTGTATTTTTCCAATAAGTTTATTTCGCACTGATCATTGCAGTACATTCATTTTAATTTTTCAGGCATTTTTGCGCCCGAATTTTATTCATTTTTTAGTCAATTTATTTTTATTTGTATTTTTTGCCAATATGTTAGAAATAAATAAATAGGATTTTTTTTATAACTTCATTTTAATTCTTCTTATTTTTATTTTTACTTATTTGATCAATTCATTTTTCTTTATCTTTTTTTTTTTACATTAACGATACACATAAAGGACATTTTTGGGTTATTAAAAAATATAAAATCCTACATAACCTAGTATATATTGTAACTTTGGTGGCCAAGTGAGGTGGAATGATACCGCCGCCCCATTCAGATCTACATGCCTCTTCTCTCTCATTTTAAAGTTTCAGCAAGGAAATGTTATATGTTTATTCTCTCATTGTTCACTGAACCATCTTCTTCTTCATTTAGAAAAAAAACAACTTTTAATACTCCTTTACCACTATATACATATACATTCTCCTTGCAACATAATATCATTCATGGCTACTAATGATAAATACCACCTCCAGTACACATACAAAGGACTCCAACCATTATTATACCACCTTTACACACATTAACAACCACACATATCTCATCATGAACACTACAACATCACCAATCATTTCTCACATTTTCCACCATAGACCACCATGAAACTCACACATCAAACCTTCCAAAAGAAACATATCCGAACAACACACTTCCAACCGACCATACCTCACACTAAAATACCGTTGTTTCAAGGTCGTGCGTAGGTAGCTTATCTTTTCTATTTTCAGTTCAGTTTACTTCTTACTGATTTATTTTGATTTGCTTATGGTAATTTTTCTCTTATTTGCTTCTTACTGATATATATGTGTGGGTTTTTGTCCGAATCTACATATGAATATTATCTTGTTTTGTTTTTTATGAACACTATTTTTTTTATATATACTACATTCCTGATACAATAATATAGTTTTCTTTTTTAAAAAAAACTTACCCGTAAATATATATATATATAAATAAGATTGTTAAAAAGAATTAGGCATATTGAAAAACGTTTCCACGTTGCAACTGAAAGTTATATATCTTGTTTTGATCTTTTATATACATATATAGTTTGTTTTAACATAAATATACATACTTTTGTATATATATATATATATTAGTTTTACTTGTAATTTATTGTTAGTAGATATGTTAGTAGGCTTTTAGTGTATAGTTTCATTTTAATTTTTTTTTATACATATATACTGTCTTTTTTAATCAATTTTGTTTTATATATATACATTAATTATATTTCAACTTTTCATACTTTAGTAGTTTATTTTGATAAGTTGATTTGTTTTAATTTTGGTTGGTGTTAATTATATTATTTAATATTTTGCTAAATTTTGATATACTTATTTTTATCTTTTTTTAGATGTTTTAGTGCATCAATTAAATCAATTTTTATTTTATTTTTGGATTGATTTTTTTTAGTCCAAATGGAATTTTGTGCATCAGTTAATATTATGCTTTGCAGGACTATTGTATTGATAAATTTGGATTCAAAAGATCAGCATATTTGGTGGATTTCGATTACGAACTCTAATTGGATTCTGCTGTTTGATTTGATAACTGTAAATAAATTTTTAATATTGTAAATAGTATTATATTTTTGTTTGGTTTATTTCTTATTGCATCGCGATCTTGAAGTTAAAATTTAATTTAACTTTCAAAAGTCGCTTGAACACATAAATCGTTTTGCTCGGCTTCTTACAGAGTGATTCCTACATGAATCCACTCTAAGTTGGCTTAGAGCTAAATTCAGTTTGCTTTCGATTTCAGTTGTTTTTTCAGTCCCGTGGCTTACTCTTGGGCCTTCTTACAATGAGCTCTTAAGCAACATCAACTTAACTTTCAATAATTTCAAACCTCGATGCTTTAATTGTTTTAATTTAATATTCAAAATCATATTCTAAATAAAACGTGAAGAAAAAGGTTACCTGGATGGAATGTCCAGTCGTAATCCCGAATATTAGGCTCAAGCTGTAAGAGCTTGCAAGCCATAAATATTCGTCTTCTCTCCAAAACACCTGTAAATATCTCAAACCATCTTCTTAATAAAGTTGGAAGAAAAAGATTACCTGGAGGGAATATCTAGTTGTATTCCCGAATATTAGGCTCAAGCTGTAAGAGCTTGCAAGCCATAAATATTCGTCTTCCCTCCAAAACATTCATAAATATTCAAATCATTTTCTTAGCAATATTGGAAAGAAACAGACTGCCTGGGTGGAATGTCCAGACGTAGTCCCGAGTATTAGACCCAAGCTGTAAGAGCTTGTAGGTCACAAGTACTCGTCTTTCAAACTTCAAAATACCTAATTCTTATTTAACATTTTTTCAATAAAGGTGGAAATGGAACATGGTGTATACCATGCACTTCTGAGGTCAAAGATTCGAGACGTATGCCTCGCCAATCTTAACTCTCGCCATCGCCTAAAAATTGTCAATGCGGTTTCTTCAAACCCTTTCTCAATCAAATTCCAAAAAATACTTAATTCCTATCTTAACTTCTTTCAATAAAGATGGAAATGGAACATGGTGTATACCATGCACTCCTGAGACTAGGATTCGAGATGTATATCTCGCTCATCCAGGTCCTCGCCATCACTCAAAATACATCCAACCAATCAAACCCTTTTCTCGCCGTCGTGCGATTAATCAAAAATCTTTTTCATAAATGAAAGATATATTGTCTTAAGTGATACAAAACAATGTTTCGGCCACGATTGTTGAGTAGAGGTAAGTGACGCTTTTCCGAATGTAGATTTATAAATCCGTTCGATGCGTGGTATGCGTCCACTCCTCATCTGTTTTGGGTAAAACAATGTTTTCGTCGATTAATACAGTATAGCTTTCGCTAAAATCGATCAACAAACAAACATTTTTCTACCCAGAACTACGTAAGCCTTGATTTCTCTTTTGAGATACGTAGGAGCAGGATTTGTAAATCTTGTCAGGCCCACTAATAAAAAAACTTAGGTTTAGTCCTTCGTCAAAAATCCAAAAACATTTTCCTCTCTTTTACTCTTTCTTTCCCACCTAATAAATTGAAAAGCCTAACATTTCAAACTAACACTAACGCACACAACTGACCTAATGGTTCCCGTTGAGTACAACGGACGTGAGGGGTGCTAATACCTTCCCCTTGCGTAATCGACTCCCGAACCCGGATATTGGTTGCGATGACCATATCTTATCCTTTCTTTTGTCTTGGGTTTTATCGATATTTCCCCTTTCCTTTTTAGGAATAAATAAAGTTCGGTGGCGACTCTGTTCAGTCCATCATTGCGAGCGTGCGATCGCGCTTCGCTTTGAAGTCGTATCCCCATTTTTTCGAGGTGCGACAGATGGCGACTCTGCTGGGGAAGACAAATCCCTAAGTGAGTCAAACCTAGTTAGGTCGTTTGTGTGCCTTTGTTTGTTTACCTATGTGGCTTTTCTTTATTGTTTTTACTATCTCTATTGTCATATTGATATGAATCTGTTGTATTGGTTCGATTATGGTGTGATACTTGGATGCTTTGATTGCAAACCTTGTGGGAAAGACTTTTTACCCGAGTCTCGAGTAAAAACATAAGATAGGACGAGGTTGAGTAGTACGGGTCTGCGAGATGTATTTCTCGTTGGGTCGGTACGAGAACCTTACTTAGAGTAGATTCTTGAGAGGATGTTGTCGCTCGGCAAGTAAGTTGCCGTAAGCTTCGATATTTTCTTTAGGATCCATGACTCTGAGAACCATTTGTAGAACCTTAGTTCTTTGCCCAACTAGGAAAGATGGTTGCGTAGTGTGGGTCTGCGAGATGTATTTCTCGTTGGATCGATGCGAGAACCTCACTTAGAGTAGATTCTTTAGATGGAGTTGATGCCCGGCAAGTAAGTTGCCGTAGGTAGCAAACAGTCTAATGGATCCATGACTCTAGGAACCTTTGTAACCCTAGATCATACCCGGTGAGAACCCCATTTTGGAAAAGCAATCAAATTTATCAGTACCTCGGACTTTTGAACCCGTGTATTGAAAAAAACAAATATGCATGGCTTGCATTGCATTCATTCACATTCCCTTGCATCTGCATCTCATCATAATGCATGACATTTTCCAGATAAAATACAAAAAAACTCATCCATCCTTTGTCCATGATCAGCAAAGTGATTCCTGATACGCGTTTAGAACAGAGAACCATGTCTAAGGAAAATTCAAGAAGCATTGAAGGAGGAAAGCTCAAATACATACATCTTGATTTCTGGGCCAGGTAATGAGAAAGGGAAAGGACCCTTGAAACCCCTCAAGGTTTTGTTCCACAAGGAAGATGTTAGGGATGTGGCTAATGAGCTATCATTGTTTCCTGGTAAGAGCATTGAGATACCGCCTTGGATTTCCAATGTCACGACCCATACCAATGAAAGAAAAGGAGAAGTGAGTAGTGGATCCAAGAGGGTTGCGTTCAACGATGATATTGAAGGAAAAAAATTTGAAGATCATCATGCGAATGTCAAAAAACTTGTTGATCCCAACCTTCAAGTGGCTGAAAAATGAGCAGTTAGCAATGCCCAAAGTGCCGTATCAGCAAACACTACCTTTTGGTCTTCAATACAAACAATCCTGGTTTGCTCCTCATCCAAATCAACAAGCCCAAGGCCCGAGATATCAAAATCAGCATAGGCCTCAAAATAACTTGGAGAAGAAGTGATCCTCGTCATCCAATCATCATGACATATACCCAACTTCTGCAGCCTTTGATTTAAAACTCGTTGGTGGTTCCCAAGCCTCTTAAGCCGGTTCCACAACCTTACTCACCCGGGTATGACCCAAATGAGAAATGTGGATATCATGCCGGATCAGAAAGGCACTCAACTGAAGACTGCAACGCTTTCAAAGCCAAAGTACAATAGTTGATTGACAACAGATACATAGCCTTTCAAGAAGGAAGCTTGGTGGTAAACGTTAACCCCTCGGCCAGATAAGTGCGAAGGTCTCAAGGGGTGTCCCCATAGGTTAATGGATCAAGTTTGAAGAAGTCATTTTTCAGCATTCCTTTTGTAGTTTCCTTGCATGTTGATTGTTAATTGCTTTTAAGCATTGTTGTTTTCTTTGAATTGGTAAGATTAATGAAATGTTTATGCATCTTTTGAATTAATCCATTCATATTCACTCGTTTTTCATAAAAATACTCCTCTCATTCACTTTTGTTTCTCAAGCCGCTGTTTTAACAAAGATTGGAAGGAGGATGATGAAAGCGAAATACCTGAAATTGTTGTGGTATGCTTTTGAGTAAAACCTTGTCGATGATGTAAGGCATTGTTTCAAATCCCCAAACACTGAAGAGATAAGGAGTTAATCCCTAGTCAACCACTTTGAGCCTAGAAGTCGGTGTTTATTTCGGATCTGAAACCCTTAATCTTAACCTGGGGCAGGGTAGTTATGTTCAGATAGTTTGATCGTGCATTCGATCTTTCAAAAATCGTCTATATGTACATCCTCCAATTAGGTTCAACCACATGTTATCCTTCGCGCACATGTTGAAGTGTCGAAGAAGTTGAGAAAAGCTAAAATTAGTTTTGGTTGATCCTCGTCCACCAATAATGTGGCAGTCACACTTTTTTTAAAAAAAATAATAAAAAAAACAGAAAAGCCCGCTAAGTCAAATACCACAAAATGACTTAGGCAAAAGTTAGGGCATCCCGATGGACCGAAAGCTTCAAAGAAGCAATCCAAGAAAAATTAGGGAATAAAGAAAATCAATCAACAGAGGTCATTAAATCCTTAACAAAAACAAAAATAAGGTGACTGCCATTTCAAGAAAATTCATCTTGAACCCTCATCACACCTTCGAACCCTCTTGGAAGTCGAATGCGTGTATTGAATTAGCTGAACGTAGGAACTGGAGATCATCAAGAAGAAGGGGTGGGTAAAAACAAGTTTTGAGCCTTATATCCTTTTGTTTCAAGAAACCGTGAACCAGACCACGTTACAACCCTTAAAAGACCTAATTGAGGCAGGGTTTATTTTGAAAGCATACTATAACAAGTTTGTGTTAACTTGACTCCAAACGATTTTTGTTAATCACTTGATGGCACCAACTTGTATACTGTGAATGACTTGATCACCATTGTGTTCTTATCAATGACTCGTTCACTATATTTCACCCATTCATATCAATAAATTTTGATTTCAAATTTTTGCATAAGCATGGAATTAAAATTACCATTTTTGAATGCACAATCTTATTTGCGAGTCAACGCTTAGCATCAAGAAATTCCAACAATATGCAGTTGAGGAAGTTGATAAAGTGAAAGAAGTCTAGTCAGGGGAAAATCACTTTGAGCATCAGTTAATTCGAGCTAGTCACCCTAAGGGTCATCTAGCCAAGAGTAATCTGCTTCAAGAATCAGATCGGGGCAAGCCACCTCAGAGCTCAGTAAGTCCAATCACTCCAAGGTTCAGTTAACTAAGAGTAATTTGCTTCAAGAATTAGACCGGGGCAAGCTACCTCAAAGCTCAATGAGTCCAACTATCCAAAGGACAATCAATCAAGAGTCTACCATTCCAACATTTGTTTAGTCAAGTTCAGACCACTGCAAGTTTCAAACACTTGGGGCAAGCCATCTTGAGGTAGTCTCACGGCAAATTTGTTTCCCAACTCACTTTCAAGGTGATCATTTTCAAAGACCTAACAAACTGGGGCAAGATGAGCCACGAAGGGGCAGACCCCCTTCATGCTTTCAAACTGCTCGAACAAATTCTGCCATACGTCAACAACTATTGAGTTTAAGACGAGTGCCCGAAAATTATGCTAGCACGATTCATTAATCCTCCAAAAGGATCCCATGGCAAAGTTGTGGTTATCAAACTGGATAGAATCCTCCTTTGGCAACATCTATCATTAAATATTTGGTTGAGTTCTCGGTGTTGAGGAATCATGAGCTTCCATAAAAAGCCTTTACAAACTCCCAGTCTGCCAAGTGTCAGCATGCTCATAATCATGATCATTCATATATCATGCATAAAAGGAAATTCAAATCATGCATAGCCGAAATGTACTTCGTGCTCATTTTGCATTGACCCAGGTCTCGTTGTCGATCCTAGATCCTTTGACCTTTGATTCCCGTTTGTTTTGGTGCCCTTAAACCCACATCCGGTTTTCGCAATCATTTTCAAATCCAATTTTTGTTCAATACTATTCAGGTCATATATGAACCTGTTGTTGAGCTTTTATTCCGGGGTCAGGTCATACTTGAACTTGCTCTGAAGAGTTTTTCCAATTTTTGTTCAATACTATTCAGGTCATATATGAACCTGTTGTTGAGCTTTTATTCCAGAGTCAGGTCATACTTGAACCTGCTCTGAAGAGTTTTTTCCTGTTGTTCAATACTATTCAAGGTCATATATGAACCTGTTGTTGAACCTTATTCCAGTGTCAGGTCATATATGAACCTGTTGTTCAATACTATTCAGGTCATATATGAACCTGTTGTTGAACCTTATTCCAGTGTCAAGTCATATATGAACCTGTTGTTCAATACTATTCAGGTCATATATGAACCTGTTGTTGAGCTTTATTCCATTGTCAGGTCATATATGAACCTGTTGTTCAATACTATTCAGGTCATATATGAACCTGTTGTTGAGCTTTATTCCATTGTCAGGTCATATATGAACCTGTTGTTCAATACTATTCAGGTCATATATGAACCTGTTGTTGAGCTTTATTCCATTGTTAGGTCATATATGAACCTGTTGTTCAATACTATTCAAGGTCATATATGAACCTGTTGTTGAACCTTATTCCAGTGTCAGGTCATATATGAACTTGTTCTGAAGAGTTTTTCTCTATGATTGTTCCAGTGTTGTCAGGTCATATATGAACTTGTTGTTGAGCTTTCATTCCAATATTACCAGGTCATATATGAACCTGTCGATACACTCTTCTTGAATTTTTCTGAATTTATTAGGTCATATCTGAACCTGCTGTCAGAACTTCTTGATATTCCCCAGCATTGTCAGGTCATATATGAACTTGTTTGTTGTGTTCTATTCCAGTATTGCCAGGTCATATATGAACCTGTTGTAGCATTTTTTTCCTTATTCGGGCTTAGTAAGTCATATGTGAACTTACTACCGAAATCCCTTGTATTCTAAGCGTCGTTTATCAAATTTCACTTTGAGTACTCCCCAGTGTGTGTCTGATTCTCCAGCAAGACTGTTTTCCCCAGCAAAATTTGTCTTTTACCATTTGTCTGTCTCCCTGTGGGTCATCAGCATTCCCCACAGATTGGTCTGTCTAGTGGCATCTCCTGTTAAGGGTCCACCATATCCCTAGCAGATAAAAATTACAAAAAAGAATCATGCATCCATGCATATCATATCATGTCATATCATATCATATCACATCATGTCATAGGGATTCAGGATCAAAATCCGGGTCTTCTTAGTATTTAACCATCTCCCACTATGATCATATGAAGAGTGTCCTGCTTCATATTCTCTAGTAGAAGACGCTTAAATAGGGGCAACTGTCATACCCCAATTTTGACCCTGAATCGCCAATTCAATGCATTCATCATAGCTATTGCATGTCTACATATCATACCATGCATTCCGTACCGCATAATGCCTAGAATATCAGTCGAAATATTTTTTTTGGAATTACAAGCGAACTGGTCAAGTTAATCGCCAGATGTGCGTCAAATCAGTAGACGAAATGTTTTAAAAATAAAGCTTGCAAACACCATTTTTATTAATCTACATTCCGCGTAGTTTAATCTGGTATGCTCGATTTATTTTTTCAGCTAATTTTTCGGCCACTTTTTGATCCACTCAAGCCTGTTTAACCGGTCAAAATTTATTTCAAGATTAAAAGAAACACTGTATTTTTCCAATAAGTTTATTTCGCACTGATCATTGCAGTACATTCATTTTAATTTTTCAGGCATTTTTGCGCCCGAATTTTATTCATTTTTTAGTCAATTTATTTTTATTTGTATTTTTTGCCAATATGTTAGAAATAAATAAATAGGATTTTTTTTATAACTTCATTTTAATTCTTCTTATTTTTATTTTTACTTATTTGATCAATTCATTTTTCTTTATCTTTTTTTTTTTACATTAACGATACACATAAAGGACATTTTTGGGTTATTAAAAAATATAAAATCCTACATAACCTAGTATATATTGTAACTTTGGTGGCCAAGTGAGGTGGAATGATACCGCCGCCCCATTCAGATCTACATGCCTCTTCTCTCTCATTTTAAAGTTTCAGCAAGGAAATGTTATATGTTTATTCTCTCATTGTTCACTGAACCATCTTCTTCTTCATTTAGAAAAAAAAACAACTTTTAATACTCCTTTACCACTATATACATATACATTCTCCTTGCAACATAATATCATTCATGGCTACTAATGATAAATACCACCTCCAGTACACATACAAAGGACTCCAACCATTATTATACCACCTTTACACACATTAACAACCACACATATCTCATCATGAACACTACAACATCACCAATCATTTCTCACATTTTCCACCATAGACCACCATGAAACTCACACATCAAACCTTCCAAAAGAAACATATCCGAACAACACACTTCCAACCGACCATACCTCACACTAAAATACCGTTGTTTCAAGGTCGTGCGTAGGTAGCTTATCTTTTCTATTTTCAGTTCAGTTTACTTCTTACTGATTTATTTTGATTTGCTTATGGTAATTTTTCTCTTATTTGCTTCTTACTGATATATATGTGTGGGTTTTTGTCCGAATCTACATATGAATATTATCTTGTTTTGTTTTTTATGAACACTATTTTTTTTATATATACTACATTCCTGATACAATAATATAGTTTTCTTTTTTAAAAAAAACTTACCCGTAAATATATATATATATATAAATAAGATTGTTAAAAAGAATTAGGCATATTGAAAAACGTTTCCACGTTGCAACTGAAAGTTATATATCTTGTTTTGATCTTTTATATACATATATAGTTTGTTTTAACATAAATATACATACTTTTGTATATATATATATATATATTAGTTTTACTTGTAATTTATTGTTAGTAGATATGTTAGTAGGCTTTTAGTGTATAGTTTCATTTTAATTTTTTTTTATACATATATACTGTCTTTTTTAATCAATTTTGTTTTATATATATACATTAATTATATTTCAACTTTTCATACTTTAGTAGTTTATTTTGATAAGTTGATTTGTTTTAATTTTGGTTGGTGTTAATTATATTATTTAATATTTTGCTAAATTTTGATATACTTATTTTTATCTTTTTTTAGATGTTTTAGTGCATCAATTAAATCAATTTTTATTTTATTTTTGGATTGATTTTTTTTAGTCCAAATGGAATTTTGTGCATCAGTTAATATTATGCTTTGCAGGACTATTGTATTGATAAATTTGGATTCAAAAGATCAGCATATTTGGTGGATTTCGATTACGAACTCTAATTGGATTCTGCTGTTTGATTTGATAACTGTAAATAAATTTTTAATATTGTAAATAGTATTATATTTTTGTTTGGTTTATTTCTTATTGCATCGCGATCTTGAAGTTAAAATTTAATTTAACTTTCAAAAGTCGCTTGAACACATAAATCGTTTTGCTCGGCTTCTTACAGAGTGATTCCTACATGAATCCACTCTAAGTTGGCTTAGAGCTAAATTCAGTTTGCTTTCGATTTCAGTTGTTTTTTCAGTCCCGTGGCTTACTCTTGGGCCTTCTTACAATGAGCTCTTAAGCAACATCAACTTAACTTTCAATAATTTCAAACCTCGATGCTTTAATTGTTTTAATTTAATATTCAAAATCATATTCTAAATAAAACGTGAAGAAAAAGGTTACCTGGATGGAATGTCCAGTCGTAATCCCGAATATTAGGCTCAAGCTGTAAGAGCTTGCAAGCCATAAATATTCGTCTTCTCTCCAAAACACCTGTAAATATCTCAAACCATCTTCTTAATAAAGTTGGAAGAAAAAGATTACCTGGAGGGAATATCTAGTTGTATTCCCGAATATTAGGCTCAAGCTGTAAGAGCTTGCAAGCCATAAATATTCGTCTTCCCTCCAAAACATTCATAAATATTCAAATCATTTTCTTAGCAATATTGGAAAGAAACAGACTGCCTGGGTGGAATGTCCAGACGTAGTCCCGAGTATTAGACCCAAGCTGTAAGAGCTTGTAGGTCACAAGTACTCGTCTTTCAAACTTCAAAATACCTAATTCTTATTTAACATTTTTTCAATAAAGGTGGAAATGGAACATGGTGTATACCATGCACTTCTGAGGTCAAAGATTCGAGACGTATGCCTCGCCAATCTTAACTCTCGCCATCGCCTAAAAATTGTCAATGCGGTTTCTTCAAACCCTTTCTCAATCAAATTCCAAAAAATACTTAATTCCTATCTTAACTTCTTTCAATAAAGATGGAAATGGAACATGGTGTATACCATGCACTCCTGAGACTAGGATTCGAGATGTATATCTCGCTCATCCAGGTCCTCGCCATCACTCAAAATACATCCAACCAATCAAACCCTTTTCTCGCCGTCGTGCGATTAATCAAAAATCTTTTTCATAAATGAAAGATATATTGTCTTAAGTGATACAAAACAATGTTTCGGCCACGATTGTTGAGTAGAGGTAAGTGACGCTTTTCCGAATGTAGATTTATAAATCCGTTCGATGCGTGGTATGCGTCCACTCCTCATCTGTTTTGGGTAAAACAATGTTTTCGTCGATTAATACAGTATAGCTTTCGCTAAAATCGATCAACAAACAAACATTTTTCTACCCAGAACTACGTAAGCCTTGATTTCTCTTTTGAGATACGTAGGAGCAGGATTTGTAAATCTTGTCAGGCCCACTAATAAAAAAACTTAGGTTTAGTCCTTCGTCAAAAATCCAAAAACATTTTCCTCTCTTTTACTCTTTCTTTCCCACCTAATAAATTGAAAAGCCTAACATTTCAAACTAACACTAACGCACACAACTGACCTAATGGTTCCCGTTGAGTACAACGGACGTGAGGGGTGCTAATACCTTCCCCTTGCGTAATCGACTCCCGAACCCGGATATTGGTTGCGATGACCATATCTTATCCTTTCTTTTGTCTTGGGTTTTATCGATATTTCCCCTTTCCTTTTTAGGAATAAATAAAGTTCGGTGGCGACTCTGTTCAGTCCATCATTGCGAGCGTGCGATCGCGCTTCGCTTTGAAGTCGTATCCCCATTTTTTCGAGGTGCGACAGATGGCGACTCTGCTGGGGAAGACAAATCCCTAAGTGAGTCAAACCTAGTTAGGTCGTTTGTGTGCCTTTGTTTGTTTACCTATGTGGCTTTTCTTTATTGTTTTTACTATCTCTATTGTCATATTGATATGAATCTGTTGTATTGGTTCGATTATGGTGTGATACTTGGATGCTTTGATTGCAAACCTTGTGGGAAAGACTTTTTACCCGAGTCTCGAGTAAAAACATAAGATAGGACGAGGTTGAGTAGTACGGGTCTGCGAGATGTATTTCTCGTTGGGTCGGTACGAGAACCTTACTTAGAGTAGATTCTTGAGAGGATGTTGTCGCTCGGCAAGTAAGTTGCCGTAAGCTTCGATATTTTCTTTAGGATCCATGACTCTGAGAACCATTTGTAGAACCTTAGTTCTTTGCCCAACTAGGAAAGATGGTTGCGTAGTGTGGGTCTGCGAGATGTATTTCTCGTTGGATCGATGCGAGAACCTCACTTAGAGTAGATTCTTTAGATGGAGTTGATGCCCGGCAAGTAAGTTGCCGCAGGTAGCAAACAGTCTAATGGATCCATGACTCTAGGAACCTTTGTAACCCTAGATCATACCCGGTGAGAACCCCATTTTGGAAAAGCAATCAAATTTATCAGTACCTCGGACTTTTGAACCCGTGTATTGAAAAAAACAAATATGCATGGCTTGCATTGCATTCATTCACATTCCCTTGCATCTGCATCTCATCATAATGCATGACATTTTCCAGATAAAATACAAAAAAACTCATCCATCCTTTGTCCATGATCAGCAAAGTGATTCCTGATACGCGTTTAGAACAGAGAACCATGTCTAAGGAAAATTCAAGAAGCATTGAAGGAGGAAAGCTCAAATACATACATCTTGATTTCTGGGCCAGGTAATGAGAAAGGGAAAGGACCCTTGAAACCCCTCAAGGTTTTGTTCCACAAGGAAGATGTTAGGGATGTGGCTAATGAGCTATCATTGTTTCCTGGTAAGAGCATTGAGATACCGCCTTGGATTTCCAATGTCACGACCCATACCAATGAAAGAAAAGGAGAAGTGAGTAGTGGATCCAAGAGGGTTGCGTTCAACGATGATATTGAAGGAAAAAAATTTGAAGATCATCATGCGAATGTCAAAAAACTTGTTGATCCCAACCTTCAAGTGGCTGAAAAATGAGCAGTTAGCAATGCCCAAAGTGCCGTATCAGCAAACACTACCTTTTGGTCTTCAATACAAACAATCCTGGTTTGCTCCTCATCCAAATCAACAAGCCCAAGGCCCGAGATATCAAAATCAGCATAGGCCTCAAAATAACTTGGAGAAGAAGTGATCCTCGTCATCCAATCATCATGACATATACCCAACTTCTGCAGCCTTTGATTTAAAACTCGTTGGTGGTTCCCAAGCCTCTTAAGCCGGTTCCACAACCTTACTCACCCGGGTATGACCCAAATGAGAAATGTGGATATCATGCCGGATCAGAAAGGCACTCAACTGAAGACTGCAACGCTTTCAAAGCCAAAGTACAATAGTTGATTGACAACAGATACATAGCCTTTCAAGAAGGAAGCTTGGTGGTAAACGTTAACCCCTCGGCCAGATAAGTGCGAAGGTCTCAAGGGGTGTCCCCATAGGTTAATGGATCAAGTTTGAAGAAGTCATTTTTCAGCATTCCTTTTGTAGTTTCCTTGCATGTTGATTGTTAATTGCTTTTAAGCATTGTTGTTTTCTTTGAATTGGTAAGATTAATGAAATGTTTATGCATCTTTTGAATTAATCCATTCATATTCACTCGTTTTTCATAAAAATACTCCTCTCATTCACTTTTGTTTCTCAAGCCGCTGTTTTAACAAAGATTGGAAGGAGGATGATGAAAGCGAAATACCTGAAATTGTTGTGGTATGCTTTTGAGTAAAACCTTGTCGATGATGTAAGGCATTGTTTCAAATCCCCAAACACTGAAGAGATAAGGAGTTAATCCCTAGTCAACCACTTTGAGCCTAGAAGTCGGTGTTTATTTCGGATCTGAAACCCTTAATCTTAACCTGGGGCAGGGTAGTTATGTTCAGATAGTTTGATCGTGCATTCGATCTTTCAAAAATCGTCTATATGTACATCCTCCAATTAGGTTCAACCACATGTTATCCTTCGCGCACATGTTGAAGTGTCGAAGAAGTTGAGAAAAGCTAAAATTAGTTTTGGTTGATCCTCGTCCACCAATAATGTGGCAGTCACACTTTTTTTTAAAAAAATAATAAAAAAAACAGAAAAGCCCGCTAAGTCAAATACCACAAAATGACTTAGGCAAAAGTTAGGGCATCCCGATGGACCGAAAGCTTCAAAGAAGCAATCCAAGAAAAATTAGGGAATAAAGAAAATCAATCAACAGAGGTCATTAAATCCTTAACAAAAACAAAAATAAGGTGACTGCCATTTCAAGAAAATTCATCTTGAACCCTCATCACACCTTCGAACCCTCTTGGAAGTCGAATGCGTGTATTGAATTAGCTGAACGTAGGAACTGGAGATCATCAAGAAGAAGGGGTGGGTAAAAACAAGTTTTGAGCCTTATATCCTTTTGTTTCAAGAAACCGTGAACCAGACCACGTTACAACCCTTAAAAGACCTAATTGAGGCAGGGTTTATTTTGAAAGCATACTATAACAAGTTTGTGTTAACTTGACTCCAAACGATTTTTGTTAATCACTTGATGGCACCAACTTGTATACTGTGAATGACTTGATCACCATTGTGTTCTTATCAATGACTCGTTCACTATATTTCACCCATTCATATCAATAAATTTTGATTTCAAATTTTTGCATAAGCATGGAATTAAAATTACCATTTTTGAATGCACAATCTTATTTGCGAGTCAACGCTTAGCATCAAGAAATTCCAACAATATGCAGTTGAGGAAGTTGATAAAGTGAAAGAAGTCTAGTCAGGGGAAAATCACTTTGAGCATCAGTTAATTCGAGCTAGTCACCCTAAGGGTCATCTAGCCAAGAGTAATCTGCTTCAAGAATCAGATCGGGGCAAGCCACCTCAGAGCTCAGTAAGTCCAATCACTCCAAGGTTCAGTTAACTAAGAGTAATTTGCTTCAAGAATTAGACCGGGGCAAGCTACCTCAAAGCTCAATGAGTCCAACTATCCAAAGGACAATCAATCAAGAGTCTACCATTCCAACATTTGTTTAGTCAAGTTCAGACCACTGCAAGTTTCAAACACTTGGGGCAAGCCATCTTGAGGTAGTCTCACGGCAAATTTGTTTCCCAACTCACTTTCAAGGTGATCATTTTCAAAGACCCAACAAACTGGGGCAAGATGAGCCACGAAGGGGCAGACCCCCTTCATGCTTTCAAACTGCTCGAACAAATTCTGCCATACGTCAACAACTATTGAGTTTAAGACGAGTGCCCGAAAATTATGCTAGCACGATTCATTAATCCTCCAAAAGGATCCCATGGCAAAGTTGTGGTTATCAAACTGGATAGAATCCTCCTTTGGCAACATCTATCATTAAATATTTGGTTGAGTTCTCGGTGTTGAGGAATCATGAGCTTCCATAAAAAGCCTTTACAAACTCCCAGTCTGCCAAGTGTCAGCATGCTCATAATCATGATCATTCATATATCATGCATAAAAGGAAATTCAAATCATGCATAGCCGAAATGTACTTCGTGCTCATTTTGCATTGACCCAGGTCTCGTTGTCGATCCTAGATCCTTTGACCTTTGATTCCCGTTTGTTTTGGTGCCCTTAAACCCACATCCGGTTTTCGCAATCATTTTCAAATCCAATTTTTGTTCAATACTATTCAGGTCATATATGAACCTGTTGTTGAGCTTTTATTCCGGGGTCAGGTCATACTTGAACTTGCTCTGAAGAGTTTTTCCAATTTTTGTTCAATACTATTCAGGTCATATATGAACCTGTTGTTGAGCTTTTATTCCAGAGTCAGGTCATACTTGAACCTGCTCTGAAGAGTTTTTTCCTGTTGTTCAATACTATTCAAGGTCATATATGAACCTGTTGTTGAACCTTATTCCAGTGTCAGGTCATATATGAACCTGTTGTTCAATACTATTCAGGTCATATATGAACCTGTTGTTGAACCTTATTCCAGTGTCAAGTCATATATGAACCTGTTGTTCAATACTATTCAGGTCATATATGAACCTGTTGTTGAGCTTTATTCCATTGTCAGGTCATATATGAACCTGTTGTTCAATACTATTCAGGTCATATATGAACCTGTTGTTGAGCTTTATTCCATTGTCAGGTCATATATGAACCTGTTGTTCAATACTATTCAGGTCATATATGAACCTGTTGTTGAGCTTTATTCCATTGTTAGGTCATATATGAACCTGTTGTTCAATACTATTCAAGGTCATATATGAACCTGTTGTTGAACCTTATTCCAGTGTCAGGTCATATATGAACTTGTTCTGAAGAGTTTTTCTCTATGATTGTTCCAGTGTTGTCAGGTCATATATGAACTTGTTGTTGAGCTTTCATTCCAATATTACCAGGTCATATATGAACCTGTCGATACACTCTTCTTGAATTTTTCTGAATTTATTAGGTCATATCTGAACCTGCTGTCAGAACTTCTTGATATTCCCCAGCATTGTCAGGTCATATATGAACTTGTTTGTTGTGTTCTATTCCAGTATTGCCAGATCATATATGAACCTGTTGTAGCATTTTTTTCCTTATTCGGGCTTAGTAAGTCATATGTGAACTTACTACCGAAATCCCTTGTATTCTAAGCGTCGTTTATCAAATTTCACTTTGAGTACTCCCCAGTGTGTGTCTGATTCTCCAGCAAGACTGTTTTCCCCAGCAAAATTTGTCTTTTACCATTTGTCTGTCTCCCTGTGGGTCATCAGCATTCCCCACAGATTGGTCTGTCTAGTGGCATCTCCTGTTAAGGGTCCACCATATCCCTAGCAGATAAAAATTACAAAAAAGAATCATGCATCCATGCATATCATATCATGTCATATCATATCATATCACATCATGTCATAGGGATTCAGGATCAAAATCCGGGTCTTCTTAGTATTTAACCATCTCCCACTATGATCATATGAAGAGTGTCCTGCTTCATATTCTCTAGTAGAAGACGCTTAAATAGGGGCAACTGTCATACCCCAATTTTGACCCTGAATCGCCAATTCAATGCATTCATCATAGCTATTGCATGTCTACATATCATACCATGCATTCCGTACCGCATAATGCCTAGAATATCAGTCGAAATATTTTTTTTGGAATTACAAGCGAACTGGTCAAGTTAATCGCCAGATGTGCGTCAAATCAGTAGACGAAATGTTTTAAAAATAAAGCTTGCAAACACCATTTTTATTAATCTACATTCCGCGTAGTTTAATCTGGTATGCTCGATTTATTTTTTCAGCTAATTTTTCGGCCACTTTTTGATCCACTCAAGCCTGTTTAACCGGTCAAAATTTATTTCAAGATTAAAAGAAACACTGTATTTTTCCAATAAGTTTATTTCGCACTGATCATTGCAGTACATTCATTTTAATTTTTCAGGCATTTTTGCGCCCGAATTTTATTCATTTTTTAGTCAATTTATTTTTATTTGTATTTTTTGCCAATATGTTAGAAATAAATAAATAGGATTTTTTTTATAACTTCATTTTAATTCTTCTTATTTTTATTTTTACTTATTTGATCAATTCATTTTTCTTTATCTTTTTTTTTTTACATTAACGATACACATAAAGGACATTTTTGGGTTATTAAAAAAATAAAATCCTACATAACCTAGTATATATTGTAACTTTGGTGGCCAAGTGAGGTGGAATGATACCGCCGCCCCATTCAGATCTACATGCCTCTTCTCTCTCATTTTAAAGTTTCAGCAAGGAAATGTTATATGTTTATTCTCTCATTGTTCACTGAACCATCTTCTTCTTCATTTAGAAAAAAAACAACTTTTAATACTCCTTTACCACTATATACATATACATTCTCCTTGCAACATAATATCATTCATGGCTACTAATGATAAATACCACCTCCAGTACACATACAAAGGACTCCAACCATTATTATACCACCTTTACACACATTAACAACCACACATATCTCATCATGAACACTACAACATCACCAATCATTTCTCACATTTTCCACCATAGACCACCATGAAACTCACACATCAAACCTTCCAAAAGAAACATATCCGAACAACACACTTCCAACCGACCATACCTCACACTAAAATACCGTTGTTTCAAGGTCGTGCGTAGGTAGCTTATCTTTTCTATTTTCAGTTCAGTTTACTTCTTACTGATTTATTTTGATTTGCTTATGGTAATTTTTCTCTTATTTGCTTCTTACTGATATATATGTGTGGGTTTTTGTCCGAATCTACATATGAATATTATCTTGTTTTGTTTTTTATGAACACTATTTTTTTTATATATACTACATTCCTGATACAATAATATAGTTTTCTTTTTTAAAAAAAACTTACCCGTAAATATATATATATATATAAATAAGATTGTTAAAAAGAATTAGGCATATTGAAAAACGTTTCCACGTTGCAACTGAAAGTTATATATCTTGTTTTGATCTTTTATATACATATATAGTTTGTTTTAACATAAATATACATACTTTTGTATATATATATATATATATATTAGTTTTACTTGTAATTTATTGTTAGTAGATATGTTAGTAGGCTTTTAGTGTATAGTTTCATTTTAATTTTTTTTTATACATATATACTGTCTTTTTTAATCAATTTTGTTTTATATATATACATTAATTATATTTCAACTTTTCATACTTTAGTAGTTTATTTTGATAAGTTGATTTGTTTTAATTTTGGTTGGTGTTAATTATATTATTTAATATTTTGCTAAATTTTGATATACTTATTTTTATCTTTTTTTAGATGTTTTAGTGCATCAATTAAATCAATTTTTATTTTATTTTTGGATTGATTTTTTTTAGTCCAAATGGAATTTTGTGCATCAGTTAATATTATGCTTTGCAGGACTATTGTATTGATAAATTTGGATTCAAAAGATCAGCATATTTGGTGGATTTCGATTACGAACTCTAATTGGATTCTGCTGTTTGATTTGATAACTGTAAATAAATTTTAATATTGTAAATAGTATTATATTTTGTTTGGTTTATTTCTTATTGCATCGCGATCTTGAAGTTAAAATTTAATTTAACTTTCAAAAGTCGCTTGAACACATAAATCGTTTTGCTCGGCTTCTTACAGAGTGATTCCTACATGAATCCACTCTAAGTTGGCTTAGAGCTAAATTCAGTTTGCTTTCGATTTCAGTTGTTTTTCAGTCCCGTGGCTTACTCTTGGGCCTTCTTACAATGAGCTCTTAAGCAACATCAACTTAACTTTCAATAATTTCAAACCTCGATGCTTTAATTGTTTTAATTTAATATTCAAAATCATATTCTAAATAAAACGTGAAGAAAAAGGTTACCTGGATGGAATGTCCAGTCGTAATCCCGAATATTAGGCTCAAGCTGTAAGAGCTTGCAAGCCATAAATATTCGTCTTCTCTCCAAAACACCTGTAAATATCTCAAACCATCTTCTTAATAAAGTTGGAAGAAAAAGATTACCTGGAGGGAATATCTAGTTGTAATCCCGAATATTAGGCTCAAGCTGTAAGAGCTTGCAAGCCATAAATATTCGTCTTCCCTCCAAAACATTCATAAATATTCAAATCATTTTCTTAGCAATATTGGAAAGAAACAGACTGCCTGGGTGGAATGTCCAGACGTAGTCCCGAGTATTAGACCCAAGCTGTAAGAGCTTGTAGGTCACAAGTACTCGTCTTTCAAACTTCAAAATACCTAATTCTTATTTAACATTTTTTCAATAAAGGTGGAAATGGAACATGGTGTATACCATGCACTTCTGAGGTCAAAGATTCGAGACGTATGCCTCGCCAATCTTAACTCTCGCCATCGCCTAAAAATTGTCAATGCGGTTTCTTCAAACCCTTTCTCAATCAAATTCCAAAAAATACTTAATTCCTATCTTAACTGCTTTCAATAAAGATGGAAATGGAACATGGTGTATACCATGCACTCCTGAGACTAGGATTCGAGATGTATATCTCGCTCATCCAGGTCCTCGCCATCACTCAAAATACATCCAACCAATCAAACCCTTTTCTCGCCGTCGTGCGATTAATCAAAAATCTTTTTCATAAATGAAAGATATATTGTCTTAAGTGATACAAAACAATGTTTCGGCCACGATTGTTGAGTAGAGGTAAGTGACGCTTTTCCGAATGTAGATTTATAAATCCGTTCGATGCGTGGTATGCGTCCACTCCTCATCTGTTTTGGGTAAAACAATGTTTTCGTCGATTAATACAGTATAGCTTTCGCTAAAATCGATCAACAAACAAACATTTTTCTACCCAGAACTACGTAAGCCTTGATTTCTCTTTTGAGATACGTAGGAGCAGGATTTGTAAATCTTGTCAGGCCCACTAATAAAAAAACTTAGGTTTAGTCCTTCGTCAAAAATCCAAAAACATTTTCCTCTCTTTTACTCTTTCTTTCCCACCTAATAAATTGAAAAGCCTAACATTTCAAACTAACACTAACGCACACAACTGACCTAATGGTTCCCGTTGAGTACAACGGACGTGAGGGGTGCTAATACCTTCCCCTTGCGTAATCGACTCCCGAACCCGGATATTGGTTGCGATGACCATATCTTATCCTTTCTTTTGTCTTGGGTTTTATCGATATTTCCCCTTTCCTTTTTAGGAATAAATAAAGTTCGGTGGCGACTCTGTTCAGTCCATCATTGCGAGCGTGCGATCGCGCTTCGCTTTGAAGTCGTATCCCCATTTTTTCGAGGTGCGACAATATCCTTTATCTTCAGTACTTACTTATGATAAAGGTCTTCCAGCTTATAAACATTTATGTTGTGCCATAACCTATAACACTGAACCAAAATCTTTCACCCAAGCCATCAAGTTGGATTGTTGGAAAAATGTTATGAATGTTGATTGCAAGCTCTTGCTGAGAATCACACTTGGGATGTTGTTGAATTACCTTCTGGTAAGAAACCTATTGGATGTAGGTGGGTTTATAAAATTAAATACAGGGCAGATGGATCCATTGAAAGGTATAAGGCTAGGTTGGTTGCAAAGGGATACACACAAATGGAAGGCATTGATTATTTTGATACATTCTCACATGTTGCAAAAATCACCACAGTCGGAGTCCTTTTAGCTCTTGCAGCAATCAAAGATTGGCATTTAGAACAGCTTGACATTAACAATGCTTTTCTCCATGGGGATTTAAATGAAGAAGTTTATATGAGTGTTCCTCCTGGTATGTACACTACTTCTACATCTCAAGTTTGTAAATTTCATAAATCAATCTATGGTTTAAAACAGGATAGCCGTCAGTGGTATGTCAAACTTTCATCCTTTTTAATCTCTATGGGATATTCTCAATCCAAAGCTGACCACTCTTTGTATGTTAAGGCAACTCCTCATCATTTTACTGCATTGCTAATTTATGTGGATGATATCATGTTAGCAGGAGATTCTATTGGTGAAATTCACTCTATCAAACATTTATTAAATCAAACCTTTAAGATCAAAGATCTTGGTCAGTTGAGGTATTTTCTTGGCTTTGAGATTGCTCGATCCAACAAAGGAATTTTCTTCAATCAACGAAAATACACGCTTGATCTCCTAGAAGATAGTGGATTTCTAGCTTCAAAACCTTCCGTAGTTCCTTTTGATCCTAACATCAAACTATCTGCTAATGATGGTCAGCCATTAGAAGATCCTACAAGCTATAAACGGTTAATTGGCAGATTAATCTACTTGACAAATTCTCGGCCAGATATTGCCTATGTTGTGCAACACTTAAGCTAATATGTTTCCAATCCATTGCTCCCCCACTATCAAGCTGCAACACGGATCCTTCGATATCTAAAAGTTATCCCGACAAAAGGTTTACTTTTTTCTGCTTCCAGCAATCTCAAATTATCAGCTTTTGCTGATTCTGATTGGGCTCGTTGCCCCGACACCAGGAGATCTGTTACGGGTTATTATGTCATTCTTGGTTCTTCTTTGCTGTGTTGGAAATCAAAGAAACTGAATAATGTGTCTCGCTCTTCAACGGAGGCAGAATATCGAGCTTTAGCCTCACTAACGTGTGAGCTTCAGTGGTTGCAATTCATCTTCCAAGATTTCCAAATCAACCTATCTCAACCTGCTTCTATTTTCTGTGATGGCAAATCTGCTATATATCTTGCTAAACAAAATTCTATCAAATTTAATGGGTTTAACAACAACATTTCCATCATTCCCACAATTCAATCAAATTTCTTGGGTTTAACAGCAACATTTTTATCGATCCCACAATTTTATCAAATTCCATTGGTTTAACAACAACGTTTTCATTATTCACACAATTCAATAAAATTTCATGGTTTTAATAGCAAATTTTTTATCATTCACACAATTCAATCAAATTTCATGGGTTTAACAGCAACAATTTCATCATGCCTATAATTCAATCAATTTTCATGGGTTTAAGAACAACATTTTCATGATTCACACAATTCAATCGAATTTCATGGATTTAACAACATTTTCATCATTCACAAAAGTCTATCAAATTTCATGGGTTTCACAACAACATTTTCATCATTCCCACCATTCAATCAAATTTCATGGGTTTAACAACAACATTTTCATGATTCACACAATTCAATCAAATTTTGTGGGTTTAAAAACCAACATTTCATGATTTACACAATTAAATAAATTTCATGATCCAAGTTAGGACTATATAGCATCCATAGTCCAACTTAAGGGGGTGTTAATATAGCATAATGTATATTACTTTTAATCTCCATTGTACATGTGTACTTTCTGTTACAAGTTATTACATATCAGTTATTTCCTAATGTATATATACTTGTTGTTATAGCCTTGTAATAACTACTCAATGAATAATAGTTTTACACCTCATTCTATTATCTTCTTCCTTTCCTTATCCTGTTTATTGTCTCTTTTTCTTCTTGGCTTCATGTGTCACTCTTGTATCATTAACAAAAAGTTATAAGAAAGAATTTTCAAACGATGAAATTGATCAAACATATCTCAATCTCTAAGATGGTGCAAAAAAATACAAAATACATCCAAAAAAAAAATGCTCCTAATACATGGATATTCAACTCAAAACTTGTGATGAATGATTCTTTTGCTAGTTCACATGACTACAGTAACAAGAACAACCCAAATATATTATTATTTTCATATTTAGGAAGAAAATTAGAACTCAACCACCGGAAAATGAATTACCAATAGTTAGGGTTGTATGTTTTGTTTTATAAAACTATTTTTTTTTTTAATTTGAAAATAATAAATAGAGCAATTTTATAAAAAAAAATTTAAAAACTATTTTTTATTTAGACTTTTAATAACAAAAAAATTAAAATTATATTTAGAAGTTTTGATATTTAGTTTTGATAATTATAAAGAAAAAAAAAAGAAAAATTATACACTTTTTATTTATTAATGAAAAATTTATAATATTATACAACTTTAAAACCATTTATAAAAGTCAGATTGTCAAACATATATTTTATTTTATTTTTATTTTTCTTCAAAATTACTTTTTACAATTAATTTAATTTTAAAAAACTAAAAACTAAAATTTATCCAAACAAATCTTTTTTCTTTAGAGTGCTTTTTAATTATCTACACCAACCGCCAACCCCTTTATACCAACTATAATATGCCATTTATTCCTTCTATTTTATTAAATAATATAATCTAATCAAATATTATACTACACTCATAAAAAGAAACCACACGTAGTAAATATTTAATTTTATAGAGTTCCCATACGTTTTAAATTCTTAAAAATAGTCTTCCTCATGCATTAGTCAAATTTGATTAATTACCATTAATTTAAGGAAAACGTTTGTTCTATAAATTCGATAGATATTTCATTTTATTCCATGCAATCTGAAAAAATAAGAGTAATATTAATCTCATTGATCATATACTATGGCAAAAAACATGATTGCTTCCTTTGTTTTAGTTTTCATTATTGCTGTGGGAATTATGAGTGTTGTTAAGGGTGAAGAAGAAGTTAACCAACTGCTAAATCCGTTATGTAGGCATCTGTATAGGTTGTGTTATGTTTTGAATCTTACAAACTTTTGTGATATTTACCAAAGGTTTTGTGCTAGCCAACCAACTCCTTCTCAAACCCTTCCATGATCAGAGATTGTGACCAAGCATGCATGGTTTGCGAGTAAAAGTATGTATATTATGATATCAAGATATTAATCTTTTTCTCCTCACTAAGGCGAACAACTCAGTCGATAATTATCCAAGAATATCGAATACAATAATATAAATTTAAACCTGCAACATTATATTAAAAGATGATATTCTTAACATTAATCTATTTAAAAAAAGTCGAGATATATATTTTATATATTTTTGTCATGTTATATGGTTGTACTTATATATGAAAATTGAAATAAAGTTGTCATGCATGTGAGTTAATTACTCGTGTCTCGTAGCTAGGATCATAATCTTTGTTTATTTATTTATTTTTGAAGTATATTAATCCATTTATTCTCTCATTTTTTCTTTTCATTAGAGAAAAGAAAATTGTATCTTTTGATATATCGTATGTCAATCGTGTCTATTTTATTTAAAAAATTTATTATATATTATTAACGTTATTTTATCTTTGAAAAAATAAATTACACTAAAAAAAGTCAAAGTGCGTCTAATATGAATCTTTTAGAAAATTAAATTAAAATATTTACTATTTTCAGAAAAAATGATCGGATAATAATTAAAAGTAAAAATTAAATATAATATTTTATTACAATTTACTAAAAATAATATATTTATCTTTTTTATTTTATTTTTATAAACAAATAGTATTGATTAGAGTATCAGAGACACTCTTATCCATTACAAATTGATCATTTTAAATTTATAAATTCCCTTAAACTTTTTACATCAATCATAAAAACTAACAGACATCATACCCTTTATGCCAAAACTAGTTTGATACTTGATATAATATCATCTGGTGCATAATTTTATTGTTGAACATTATGTTATTTCTCGTAATCCACAAACATCACACAGTGGCCAGCCATGTTACATCAACCTTAGTTTTTCTTACTTTCCCTTGCAATGCCTTTATGTAGTGTTGGAAATGATCCTTGCATTCATGGTTCATCACTTCCTTCATCTCCATCCATTACCTTCTGACCAAGTTCATATTAAACCCTACGTGGTCAATATAAACATTTCACGTTGTAAGTAAATCATAATCATTTGAATGAGTTTTAAAATATTATGATTTTTGGAAAATCTTAATATCATAATAGCTAGTATGACTCACAAATCACAATGGCTTTGATGTTCAAGCAATTTTGGATAGAATGAGCTAGACACATTTCTATGCTAAAAAAAAGTCATTTACACCAAGATGGTCAAGGAATTTTTTATGTATGCACTCATTACGGAAAAATAAATTGTCACAAGTTTATGAAACTGATTTTGTGATGAAACTGAAAGTTATGTTGGCATCGTCAAGATAGCGTATGAAATTCTGTTAGGATGTATTTAGATAACATCCAAGAAAAACAATTCGGTGATTTGGGATTATCGTTCCATTTTTTAACTGTTTAAAACATTTGTACCAATCTGAATGCCATCATTTTTCAGATTTTTTAAGAAAAGGGTAGTTGACTCAAGAAGTTTTTACATGCACTATAATGTAAAGTTAACTCATTTCTTAATATTTTCTCAATCCTGAAAGCTTACTAGCACTAACATATTTTCCATGACAAACAATGGTTGAGTTGGAACTTCTTTCTGTTGTTTCACTTTTGGTTTCATCATCCTTAAAAAGAACTAGTCAAAGTTAACTTACATATATGGCTTATCATGCTTGACAAAGTTTGGTGGTTTGAACGTAGTAAGGCTAACAACTTTGGGTTTGACATCGACAAAGGTTGTAACATCATTAGACTTTAATGTATTGTGAGGAAGATGTTCATTATCTATCACAATTTTATTAAATAAGACAAGTTTATTAAAGAAGAAAAAGTTTGAAATCAAGAATCAAGAATGCATAAACTTATAGATATTTTGGAAGTAAAGAAAATTGATCTTGATGCTAAGGTACAATGGCAATTCATACTTGTATAAACTTTAGGTGCTTAAAATCTTTCATCCAATCTCCTCAAAAGTTTCTCTAACATTCATGCATGATCGAAATTCAAGTCACATCTTTTAAAAGGCCAAAATTCGACTTTTCTAATAGTGCAATCGATTGCTCATTCCATACAATTGATTGCATGTTGCCCTTGTATGTCAAAATTGAAATATTTATAGGTGACATCGATTAATCCTTTTGTTCAATCGATTGCTCCTTTGTTTTTTCTGAAAAATTTGAATGTGGGAATGAGGACAACCGATTGATTCATTTGTGCAGTCGATTTCTTTCTGGAGCATTGTAAAAAATCTGAACCATTATGATACTTACGCATTGCAATTGTTCATGAATCTTTACTAAGCCATTGCATCAAATCCAAGAGGTATTATGGGATGTATTTAAGCCAAAATATATCAGATTTTACACCTAACTCTTTCACTCACATTCTCAACAATTCATTCAAATTTTCAAGCGTTTTGTGAGATATTGGATCGAACTATAATATGGTCGAAGGGTAGTTTCTTGATTCGACAATTAGACAAGACTTTAACATGTCGTCGAAGTATGTTCACATGCTGTAGTTGAAGTATGCTAGGATTGTTAGCATGTCGAATTTGGACTATTTTGTATGCCCAATTGTTTAAGTTAGCTTATTCTCTAAGTTAGCTTGTGTAATGCATCCGTGTGTAAAAGTCCATTAGTTTAGTGTGTTAGTTTTCTTATAAATAGCATACTAGTCTCTCATCATTGTATAACACAAATCCTAATTAGGATGAGAGTGGTTATTTGCTATTCTGTAACACTTCTAATCTTGATTGAAAGAGAAAGTAAAGAATAACAGTTTATAACCAATTTCATTGTGTTCTTCTTGCTTTCTTTTTTTCTATCCTTGTGGGTTTCTTGTCGATTAAGAAACCGATTATACTTTGTTATTTCGGTATTATTTTTACAACAAATTGGTGCAGTGAGTATGGAGAAGATGTCGTCAACAAATTATGAGATTGAAAAGTTCACTGGAGTGAACGATTTCGGCCTGTGGCGCTTGAAGATGAAAGCCCTACTGGTTCATCAGGGTTGTTTAGAAGCGTTGAAAGGAGCCGAAGCCATGGACGCTCCGTTAACGAACAAAGAAAAAACGACTATGGTAGAGAAATACCACAATGCCATCTTATTGAGTCTTGGTGATAAGGTTCTTCAACATGCTTCAATGGAGACGACGACGTCGAGGTTATGGATGAAACTCGAAAGTTTGCACATGACCAAATCGTTGGTCAATCGCCTATACCTGAAGCAAGCTCTGTATTCATTCAAGATGAGTGAAGAGAAAGTTCTGGCTTAGCAGTTGAATATGTTCAACAAGCTGATTCTTGATCTTGAAAATATCAATGTCAAGATCAAGGATGAAGATCAAGTGTTATTGTTGTTATGTGTTTTTCCTAGATCACAAGCTCACTTCAAAGAAACTCTCTTGTATGGAAGAGAGTCTATGAACTTTGAAGAAGTTCAATCAACATTGTATTTTAAAGATTTGGACAACGAAAGGAGCACAAGTCATCTTCGACAAGTGAAGGCCTGTCAATTAAGGCGAAATTCACAAAGAGAGATGACAAGTTCGACAAGAAGAAGAGTAAAAGTCAACAAAAGTCTTATAGTGGTGATGCATCTGGTATTTAATGTTATCACAGTAAGAAGGATGGTCATACAAGAAAAGTATGCCATGAACTCCTGAGAGATCATAGAGGTAAGGATAATGGACACACATCCATTATTCAAGATGATTTTGACTCATCTGATGTTCTAGTGGTTTCAAGTGGAAACTCAATTAAAGAGTGGATTATGGATTCAGATTGCACTTGGCACATGATTCCAAACAAAGACTTATTCGAGGAATCATGTGATCAAGATGGTGAATTTGTATTGCTTGTAAACAATAAAGCTTGCAAGATTGCAGGTGTTGGATATGTGAGACTCAAGCTCCATGATGAGTCAATAAGGTTATTGATTGAAGTCGGGTATGTACCTGATTTGAAGAGAAATTTGATTTCTCTTGGTGAGTTTGAAAAGAAAGGATATGTTTTCTAAGGAGAAAAAATTATTCTAAAAGTCATGAAGGGGTCAAAGGAAGTCTTAAGAGGCATGAAGAAACAAGGCTTGTAAATCCTTTAGGATGAAGTTGTCAGTGGTTCTGCACATGTTGCATCCACGAAACCTTTGTCGAAGACAGAAATTTGGTACATGAGATTGGGCCATGTCAATGAAAGGGGCCTGGTCGAATTGGGGAAACCAAATCTACGGTGTGGAGACAAAGTCGAAAAGTTGAAGTTTTGTGAACCCTGTGTACTTGGAAAGTCTTGCAGAGTGAAGTTCAATAAAAGCAAACAAATAACATGTGGATCCCTTGATTACATCCATGCTAATCTTTGGGGGCCTGCAAGGTGTCCATCACATTCAGGAGCAAGGTTATTTCTATCCATATTTGATGATTATTCCAGAAAGTTATGGATATTCATCCAGAAGACTAAGGATGAAACTTTTGAGAACTTCAAAAGTTTGAAGACTCTGGTCGAAAATTAGACTGACAAAAAGGGCAAGAGGTTGAGAACCGACAATGCCCTTGAATTTTGTAATTAGGTGTTCGACATTTTTTGTGCAGCCTCTGGTATTGCAAGGCACAAAACTACAGCAGGTACTCCCTAACAAAATGGTTTGGCTGAAAGGTTTAATCAAACCATTTTGGAAAGAGTTAGATGCATGTTGACTAGTGTTGGGTTAAATAATTTGTTTTGGCCAAAGGATGTTTTGACAACAACATACTTGATAAACAGATGTCCTTCGATTGCGTTAGATATGAAGACACCATAAGAAGTTTGGTTGGGACATCCACCAGATCTAGACAAAATTAGAGTATTTGTCCGCATAGCCAATGCTCAAATTAGGCAAGACAAGGTCGAACCCAGAGCTCTGAGATGCATGTTCATGGGATACCTTGAAGGAGTCAAAACTTATAGGGTATGGTGTCCAGAGCCAAGTCACAGGAGGTGTATCACCAGTCGAGATGTAGTTTTCAATGAAGCTGAAATAGATTTCAAGAAAAATAACGATGTTAGTCTAAGTGCATAGATATCTGAAGAAAAACTGGAATGGGAAGAGATTCATGTTGAGGTGGAACATGTCGATGTTGAATTGTATCCCAGATCAAGTCGAGGAAGAAGCACAAGATGATGAAGATACTGAGGAAGTTGAGGAAATTGTTGATGACTATCTGTTGACAAGAGATAGGCTGATAAGAGTCATCAATCTACCTCAAAGACTTGGGTATGCATATCTCATAGCTTATGTCCTAATCTCTGCAAGTGAGGTTCTAGATGATGAACCTGTAGACCATAAGGAAGTTATGAGGAGTCAAAATAAGACTGAATGAATGAAATTCATGGATGAAGAGATGAAGTCTCGTCATGGTAACCACACTTGGGAACTGATCAAGAAACCTGTTGGAGCCAGTTTAGTCAGTTGTAAGTGGATTTTTAAAGTTAAGGAAGGAATCGAAGGAGTGACGTCGAAGATATACAAGGAAAGATTGGTCACAAGGGGTTTAACTCAAAAAGAAGGTGTCGACTTCAATAATGTGTTCTCTCCTATTATGAAGCACAGGTCCATTCGAATGTTACTTGCCATGGTGGCACAGTTTGACCTAGAAGTGAAACAAATGGATGTGAAAACT